>NW_021822992.1:414380-439380 GCF_901001165.1 Salmo trutta
GTAATCTTTCCTTTGATTTATCACATCCTCTCTCCTTGAATTCCTTCTCTAAAACACATTGGAGAAGAAAGCCTGAGGTTGAGGGACCACGGATCTCCTCCTCCAATGCAGTTTGGGGTCCCGAGGAGAGAGGAAGCGAGGAAAGATGAATTAGGAAAGGAAGGGAAGGGAATTAGAAATTAAGGAAGGAATTAGGAAGGGAAATGGAAAATTGGGGAAACCCATAAAGACATCACTCGTTCAACTCTGCTGAACAAAAGACTATGACGCTGGTCGCTACATTACCTAAACCAGTCAATCTAATCAAAGGTTAACAAAAGGTAGTGGGCAGAATTATAAGCAGGACGATCTATAGATGATAATTACAGTATGCACACAGAAACAGACTCTTGGGGTGAGACCATGAATAGTCATGAGTTGCTGCGCCAAGTTACTCTTCCCTCTGGATGAGCAGGAGGCAAACTTTTAGACCAGGCTGTTTCAATAGCAGAAGTTAGTCCCGTTAACTCTGATAGAGAAGAAGTTAGTACCATCTAATCTGTATCTCTCTAGTCTCTATCTCTCTAGTCTGTATATCAATAGTCTCTATCGCTCTAGTCTGTATCTCTCTATCTCTCTAGTCTGTATCTCTCTAGTCTGTATCTCTCTAGTCTGTATCTCTCTAGTCTGTATCTCTCAAGTCTGTATCTCTCAAGTCTGTATCTCTCTAGTCTGTATCTCTCTAGTCTCTATCTCTCTAGTCTCTCTAGTCTCTATCTCTCTATTTCTCTAGTCTCTATCTCTCTAGTCTGTATATCAATAGTCTGTATCTCTCTATCTCTCTAGTCTCTATCTCTCTAGTCTGTATATCAATAGTCTGTATCTCTCTATCTCACTAGTCTGTATCGCTCTAGTCTGTATCTCTATATCTCTCTAGTCTGCATCCCTCTTGTCTCTATCTCTAGTCTCTATCACTAGTCTGTATCTCTCAAGTCTGTATATCAATAGTCTGTATCTCTCTATCTCTCTAGTCTGTATCTCTCTAGTCTGTATCTCTCTAATCTCTATCTCTCTATCTCCCTAGTCTGTATCTCGCTATCACTCTAGTCTGTATCTATCTCCCTAGTCTGTATCTCGCTATCTCTGTAGTCTGTATCTCTGTAGTCTGTATCTCTCTAGTCGGACTCTCTCCAGTCCCATTAACTCTGATAGAACAGAAGTTAGTCCCATTAACTCTGATAGAGCAGAAGATAGTCCCATTAACTCTGATAAAGTAGAAGTTAGTCCAATTAACTCTGATAAAGCAGAAGTTAGTCCCATTAACTCTGATAGAGCAGAAGTTAGTCCCATTAACTCTGATGAACATAAGTTAGTCCCATTAACTCTGATAGAACAGAAGTTAGTCCCATTAACTCTGATAGAGCAGAAGTTAGTCCCATTAACTCTGATAAAGCAGAAGTTAGTCCCATTAACTCTGATAAAGTAGAAGTTAGTCCAATTAACTATGATAAAGCAGAAGTTAGTCCCATTAACTCTGATATAGCAGAAGTTAGTCCCATTAACTCTGATAAAGCAGAAGTTAGTTCCATTAACTCTGATAGAACAGAGGTTAGTCCCATTAACTCTGATAGAGCGGAAGTTAGTCCCATTCACTCTGATAGAACAGAAGTTAGTCCCATTAACTGTGATAGAGCAGAAGTTAGTCCCATTCACTCTGTTGAACAGAAGTTAGTCCCATTAACTCTGATAGAACAGAAGTTAGTCCCATTAACTCTGATAGAGCAGAAGTTAGTCCCATTGACTCTGATAAAGCAGAAGTTAGTCCCATTGACTCTGATAAAGCAGAAGTTAGTCCCATTAACTCTGATAAAGCAGAAGTTAGTCCCATTAACTCTGATAGAGCAGAAGTTAGTCCCATTAACTCTGATAAAGCAGAAGTTAGTCCCATTAACTCTGATAGAGCAGAAGTTAGTCCCATTAACTCTGATAGAGCAGAAGTTAGTCCCATTAACTCTGATAAAGCAGAAGTTAGTCCCATTCACTCTGATAAAGCAGAAGTTAGACCCATTCACTCTGATAAAGCAGAAGTTAGTCCCATTCACTCTGATAAAGCAGAAGTTAGTCCCATTAACTCTGATAGAACAGAAGTTAGTCCCATTGACTCTGATAGAACAGAAGTTAGTCCCATTGACTCTGATAAAGCAGAAGTTAGTCCCATTAACTCTGATAGAGCAGAAGTTAGTCCCATTAACTCTGATAAAGCAGAAGTTAGTCCCATTAACTCTGATAAAGCAGAAGTTAGTCCCATTAACTCTGATAAAGCAGAAGTTAGTCCCATTAACTCTGATAGAGCAGAAGTTAGTCCCATTCACTCTGATAAAGCAGAAGTTAGTCCCACTGACTCTGATAAAGCAGAAGTTAGACCCATTCACTCTGATAAAGCAGAAGTTAGTCCCATTAACTCTGATAGAACAGAAGTTAGTCCCATTAACTCTGATAAAGCAGAAGTTAGTCCCATTAACTCTGATAAAGCAGAAGTTAGTCCCATTAACTCTGATAGAGCAGAAGTTAGTCCCATTAACTCTGATAGAGCAGAAGTTAGTCCCATTAACTCTGATAAAGCAGAAGTTAGTCCCATTCACTCTGATAAAGCAGAAGTTAGACCCATTCACTCTGATAAAGCAGAAGTTAGTCCCATTCACTCTGATAAAGCAGAAGTTAGTCCCATTCACTCTGATAGAACAGAAGTTAGTCCCATTGACTCTGATAGAACAGAAGTTAGTCCCATTGACTCTGATAAAGCAGAAGTTAGTCCCATTAACTCTGATAGAGCAGAAGTTAGTCCCATTAACTCTGATAAAGCAGAAGTTAGTCCCATTAACTCTGATAAAGCAGAAGTTAGTCCCATTAACTCTGATAAAGCAGAAGTTAGTCCCATTAACTCTGATAGAGCAGAAGTTAGTCCCATTCACTCTGATAAAGCAGAAGTTAGTCCCATTCACTCTGATAAAGCAGAAGTTAGACCCATTCACTCTGATAAAGCAGAAGTTAGTCCCATTAACTCTGATAGAACAGAAGTTAGTCCCATTAACTCTGATAGAACAGAAGTTAGTCCCATTAACTCTGATAAAGCAGAAGTTAGTCCCATTAACTCTGATAGAGCAGAAGTTAGTCCCATTAACTCTGATAAAGCAGAAGTTAGTCCCATTAACTCTGATAAAGTAGAAGTTAGTCCCATTAACTCTGATAAAGCAGAAGTTAGTCCCATTAACTCTGATAAAGTAGAAGTTAGTCCAATTAACTCTGATAAAGCAGAAATTAGTCCCATTCACTCTGATAAAGCAGAAGTTAGTCCCATTAACTCTGATAAAGCAGAAGTTAGTCCCATTAACTCTGATAAAACAGAAGTTAGTCCCATTAACTCTGACACAGCAGAAGTTAGTCCCATTAACTCTGACACAGCAGAAGTTAGTCCCATTAACTCTGATAGAACAGAAGTTAGTCCCATTAACTCTGATAGAGCAGAAGTTAGTCCCATTGACTCTGATAAAGCAGAAGTTAGTCCCATTGACTCTGATAAAGCAGAAGTTAGTCCCATTAACTCTGATAAAGCAGAAGTTTGTCCCATTAACTCTGATAGAGCAGAAGTTAGTCCCATTAACTCTGATAGAACAGAAGTTAGTCCCATTCACTCTGATAAAGCAGAAGTTAGTCCCATTCACTCTGATAAAGAAGAAGTTAGTCCCATTCACTCTGATAAAGCAGAAGTTAGTCCCATTCACTCTGATAAAGCAGAAGTTAGTCCCATTAACTCTGATAGAACAGAAGTTAGTCCCATTGACTCTGATAAAGCAGAAGTTAGTCCCATTAACTCTGATAAAGCAGAAGTTAGTCCCATTAACTCTGATAAAGCAGAAGTTAGTCCCATTCACTCTGATAAAGCAGAAGTTAGTCCCATTAACTCTGATAAAGCAGAAGTTAGACCCATTCACTCTGATAAAGCAGAAGTTAGTCCCATTAACTCTGATAGAGCAGAAGTTAGTCCCATTAACTCTGATAAAGCAGAAGTTAGTCCCATTAACTCTGATAGAGCAGAAGTTAGTCCCATTCACTCTGATAGAGCAGAAGTTAGTCCCATTAACTCTGATTAAGCAGATGTTAGTCCCATTCACTCTGATAAAGCAGAAGTTAGACCCATTCACTCTGATAAAGCAGAAGTTAGTCCCATTCACTCTGATAAAGCAGAAGTTAGTCCCATTAACTCTGACAGAACAGAAGTTAGTCCCATTGACTCTGATAGAACAGAAGTTAGTCCCATTGACTCTGATAAAGCAGAAGTTAGTCCCATTAACTCTGATAAAGCAGAAGTTAGTCCCATTAACTCTGATAAAGCAGAAGTTAGTCCCATTAACTCTGATAAAGCAGAAGTTAGTCCCATTAACTCTGATAAAGCAGAAGTTAGTCCCATTAACTCTGATAGAGCAGAAGTTAGTCCCATTAACTCTGATAAAGCAGAAGTTAGTCCCATTAACTCTGATAGAGCAGAAGTTAGTCCCATTAACTCTGATAGAGCAGAAGTTAGTCCCATTAACTCTGATAGAGCAGAAGTTAGTCCCATTCACTCTGATAAAGCAGAAGTTAGACCCATTCACTCTGATAAAGCAGAAGTTAGTCCCATTCACTCTGATAAAGCAGAAGTTAGTCCCATTAACTCTGATAGAACAGAAGTTAGTCCCATTGACTCTGATAGAACAGAAGTTAGTCCCATTGACTCTGATAAAGCAGAAGTTAGTCCCATTAACTCTGATAGAGCAGAAGTTAGTCCCATTAACTCTGATAAAGCAGAAGTTAGTCCCATTAACTCTGATAAAGCAGAAGTTAGTCCCATTAACTCTGATAAAGCAGAAGTTAGTCCCATTAACTCTGATAGAGCAGAAGTTAGTCCCATTCACTCTGATAAAGCAGAAGTTAGTCCCACTGACTCTGATAAAGCAGAAGTTAGACCCATTCACTCTGATAAAGCAGAAGTTAGTCCCATTAACTCTGATAGAACAGAAGTTAGTCCCATTAACTCTGATAAAGCAGAAGTTAGTCCCATTAACTCTGATAAAGCAGAAGTTAGTCCCATTAACTCTGATAGAGCAGAAGTTAGTCCCATTAACTCTGATAGAGCAGAAGTTAGTCCCATTAACTCTGATAAAGCAGAAGTTAGTCCCATTCACTCTGATAAAGCAGAAGTTAGACCCATTCACTCTGATAAAGCAGAAGTTAGTCCCATTCACTCTGATAAAGCAGAAGTTAGTCCCATTCACTCTGATAGAACAGAAGTTAGTCCCATTGACTCTGATAGAACAGAAGTTAGTCCCATTGACTCTGATAAAGCAGAAGTTAGTCCCATTAACTCTGATAGAGCAGAAGTTAGTCCCATTAACTCTGATAAAGCAGAAGTTAGTCCCATTAACTCTGATAAAGCAGAAGTTAGTCCCATTAACTCTGATAAAGCAGAAGTTAGTCCCATTAACTCTGATAGAGCAGAAGTTAGTCCCATTCACTCTGATAAAGCAGAAGTTAGTCCCATTCACTCTGATAAAGCAGAAGTTAGACCCATTCACTCTGATAAAGCAGAAGTTAGTCCCATTAACTCTGATAGAACAGAAGTTAGTCCCATTAACTCTGATAGAACAGAAGTTAGTCCCATTAACTCTGATAAAGCAGAAGTTAGTCCCATTAACTCTGATAGAGCAGAAGTTAGTCCCATTAACTCTGATAAAGCAGAAGTTAGTCCCATTAACTCTGATAAAGTAGAAGTTAGTCCCATTAACTCTGATAAAGCAGAAGTTAGTCCCATTAACTCTGATAAAGTAGAAGTTAGTCCAATTAACTCTGATAAAGCAGAAATTAGTCCCATTCACTCTGATAAAGCAGAAGTTAGTCCCATTAACTCTGATAAAGCAGAAGTTAGTCCCATTAACTCTGATAAAACAGAAGTTAGTCCCATTAACTCTGACACAGCAGAAGTTAGTCCCATTAACTCTGACACAGCAGAAGTTAGTCCCATTAACTCTGATAGAACAGAAGTTAGTCCCATTAACTCTGATAGAGCAGAAGTTAGTCCCATTGACTCTGATAAAGCAGAAGTTAGTCCCATTGACTCTGATAAAGCAGAAGTTAGTCCCATTAACTCTGATAAAGCAGAAGTTTGTCCCATTAACTCTGATAGAGCAGAAGTTAGTCCCATTAACTCTGATAGAACAGAAGTTAGTCCCATTCACTCTGATAAAGCAGAAGTTAGTCCCATTCACTCTGATAAAGAAGAAGTTAGTCCCATTCACTCTGATAAAGCAGAAGTTAGTCCCATTCACTCTGATAAAGCAGAAGTTAGTCCCATTAACTCTGATAGAACAGAAGTTAGTCCCATTGACTCTGATAAAGCAGAAGTTAGTCCCATTAACTCTGATAAAGCAGAAGTTAGTCCCATTAACTCTGATAAAGCAGAAGTTAGTCCCATTCACTCTGATAAAGCAGAAGTTAGTCCCATTAACTCTGATAAAGCAGAAGTTAGACCCATTCACTCTGATAAAGCAGAAGTTAGTCCCATTAACTCTGATAGAGCAGAAGTTAGTCCCATTAACTCTGATAAAGCAGAAGTTAGTCCCATTAACTCTGATAGAGCAGAAGTTAGTCCCATTCACTCTGATAGAGCAGAAGTTAGTCCCATTAACTCTGATTAAGCAGATGTTAGTCCCATTCACTCTGATAAAGCAGAAGTTAGACCCATTCACTCTGATAAAGCAGAAGTTAGTCCCATTCACTCTGATAAAGCAGAAGTTAGTCCCATTAACTCTGACAGAACAGAAGTTAGTCCCATTGACTCTGATAGAACAGAAGTTAGTCCCATTGACTCTGATAAAGCAGAAGTTAGTCCCATTAACTCTGATAAAGCAGAAGTTAGTCCCATTAACTCTGATAAAGCAGAAGTTAGTCCCATTAACTCTGATAAAGCAGAAGTTAGTCCCATTAACTCTGATAAAGCAGAAGTTAGTCCCATTAACTCTGATAGAGCAGAAGTTAGTCCCATTAACTCTGATAAAGCAGAAGTTAGTCCCATTAACTCTGATAGAGCAGAAGTTAGTCCCATTAACTCTGATAGAGCAGAAGTTAGTCCCATTAACTCTGATAGAGCAGAAGTTAGTCCCATTCACTCTGATAAAGCAGAAGTTAGTCCCATTCACTCTGATAAAGCAGAAGTTAGTCCCATTAACTCTGACAGAACAGAAGTTAGTCCCATTCACTCTGATAGAACAGAAGTTAGTCCAATTGACTCTGATAAAGCAGAAGTTAGTCCCATTAACTCTGATAAAGCAGAAGTTAGTCCCATTAACTCTGATAAAGCAGAAGTTAGTCCCATTAACTCTGATAGAGCAGAAGTTAGTCCCATTAACTCTGATAAAGCAGAAGTTAGTCCCATTAACTCTGATAAAGCAGAAGTTAGTCCCATTTACTCTGATAAAGCAGAAGTTAGTCCCATTAACTCTGATAGAGCAGAAGTTAGTCCCATTCACTCTGATAAATCAGAAGTTAGTCCCATTCACTCTGATAAAGCAGAAGTTAGTCCCATTAACTCTGATAAAGCAGAAGTTAGTCCCATTAACTCTGATAAAGTAGAAGTTAGTCCCATTAACTCTGATAAAGCAGAAGTTAGTCCCATTAACTCTGATAAAGTAGAAGTTAGTCCAATTAACTCTGATAAAGCAGAAATTAGTCCCATTCACTCTGATAAAGCAGAAGTTAGACCCATTCACTCTGATAAAGCAGAAGTTAGTCCCATTAACTCTGATAGAACAGAAGTTAGTCCCATTAACTCTGATAAAGCAGAAGTTAGTCCCATTAACTCTGATAAAGCAGAAGTTAGTCCCATTAACTCTGATAAAGCAGAAGTTAGTCCCATTAACTCTGATAAAGCAGAAGTTAGTCCCATTAACTCTGATAGAGCAGAAGTTAGTCCCATTAACTCTGATAGAGCAGAAGTTAGTCCCATTAACTCTGATAAAGCAGAAGTTAGTCCCATTCACTCTGATAAAGCAGAAGTTAGTCCCATTAACTCTGATAAAGCAGAAGTTAGTCCCATTAACTCTGATAGAGCAGAAGTTAGTCCCATTAACTCTGACACAGCAGAAGTTAGTCCCATTAACTCTGATAGAACTGAAGGTAGTCCCATTAACTCTGATAGAGCAGAAGTTAGTCCCATTGACTCTGATAAAGCAGAAGTTAGTCCCATTGACTCTGATAGAGCAGAAGTTATTCCCATTAACTCTGATAAAGCAGAAGTTAGTCCCATTCACTCTGATAAAGCAGAAGTTAGTCCCATTAACTCTGATAGAGCAGAAGTTAGTCCCATTAACTCTGATAGAGCAGAAGTTAGTCCCATTGACTCTGAAAGAACAGAAGTTAGTCCCATTAACTCTGATAAAGCAGAAGTTAGTCCCATTCACTCTGATAAAGCAGAAGTTAGTCCCATTAACTCTGATAGAACAGAAGTTAGTCCCATTCACTCTGATAAAGCAGAAGTTAGACCCATTCACTCTGATAAAGCAGAAGTTAGTCCCATTCACTCTGATAATGCAGAAGTTAGTCCCATTAACTCTGATAGAACAGAAGTTAGTCCCATTAACTCTGATAAAGCAGAAGTTAGTCCCATTCACTCTGATAAAGCAGAAGTTAGTCCCATTAACTCTGATAGAACAGAAGTTAGTCCCATTAACTCTGATAGAACAGAAGTTAGTCCCATTAACTCTGATAAAGCAGAAGTTAGTCCCATTCACTCTGATAAAGCAGAAGTTAGTCCCATTAACTCTGATAGAACAGAAGTTAGTCCCATTAACTCTGATTAAACAGAAGTTAGTCCCATTAACTCTGATAAAGTAGAAGTTAGTCCCATTAACTCTGATAAAGCAGAAGTTAGTCCCATTAACTCTGATAGAGCAGAAGTTAGTCCAATTAACTCTGATAGAACAGAAGTTAGTCCCATTATCTCTGATTAAACAGAAGTTAGTCCCATTAACTCTGATAAAGTAGAAGTTAGTCCCATTAACTCTGATAGAGCAGAAGTTAGTCCCATTAACTCTGATAAAGCAGAAGTTAGTCCCATTAACTCTGATAGAACAGAAGTTTGTCCCATTCACTCTGATAAAGCAGAAGTTAGTCCCATTAACTCTGATAAAGCAGAAGTTAGTCCCATTGACTCTGATAAAGCAGAAGTTAGTCCCATTAACTCTGATAAAGCAGAAGTTAGTCCCATTCACTCTGACAGACCAACAGACAGACTACAGTCTTCTCCTCAGGATATTCCCAAGGACAGCCTACTTGATGGTTGCATTGAAAATGCCCCCCTATTCCCTATGTAGTGCACTACTTTTCAGCAGAGCCCTATGGGCCGTGAGGTAGTGCACTACATAGGGAATAGGGTGCCATTTGGGTCATTAGCAGTCATCTCCTCAGGATATTCACCTGGACAGCCTTCATGATGGGTGCATCCCAAATTACACCCTGTTCCCTACCCACTGGGCTCAGACAACAATTCAACATCTGGTCCACGTTGGTTCAACTCAATTTCATTGAAATGATGTGGAAACAAACATTGACCCTGGTCTAATGTAGTGGACCACATCCTCTATTGACCCTGGTCTAATGTAGTGGACCACATCCTCTATTGACCCTGGTCTAATGTAGTGGACCACATCCTCTATTGACCCTGGTCTAATGTAGTGGACCACATCCCCTATTGACCCTGGTCTAATGTAGTGGACCACATCCCCTATTGACCCTGGTCTAATGTAGTGGACCACATCCCCTATTGACCCTGGTCTAATGTAGTGGACCACATCCCCTATTGACCCTGGTCTAAAGTAGTGGACCACATCCCCTATTGACCCTGGTCTAATGTAGTGGACCACATCCCCTATTGACCCTGGTCTAATGTAGTGGACCACATCCCCTATTGACCCTGGTCTAATGTAGTGGACCACATCCCCTATTGACCCTGGTCTAATGTAGTGGACCACATCCCCTATTGACCCTGGTCTAATGTAGTGGACCACATCCCCTATTGACCCTGGTCTAATGTAGTGGACCACATCCCCTATTGACCCTGGTCTAATGTAGTCGACCACATCCCCTATTGATCCTGGTCTAATGTAGTGGACCACATCCCCTATTGACCCTGGTCTAATGTAGTGGACCACATCCCCTATTGATCCTGGTCTAATGTAGTGGACCACATCCCCTATTGACCCTGGTCTAATGTAGTGGGCCACATCCCCTATTGACCCTGGTCTAATGTAGTGGACCACATCCCCTATTGACCCTGGTCTAATGTAGTGGACCACATCCCCTATTGACCCTGGTCTAATGTAGTGGACCACATCCCCTATTGACCCTGGTCTAATGTAGTGGACCACATCCCCTATTGACCCTGGTCTAATGTAGTGGACCACATCCCCTATTGACCCTGGTCTAATGTAGTGGACCACATCCCCTATTGACCCTGGTCTAATGTAGTGGACCACATCCTCTATTGACCCTGGTCTAATGTAGTGGACCACATCCCCTATTGACCCTGGTCTAAAGTAGTGGACCACATCCCCTATTGACCCTGGTCTAATGTAGTGGACCACATCCCCTATTGACTCTGGTCTAATGTAGTGGACCACATCCCCTATTGACCCTGGTCTAATGTAGTGGACCACATCCCCTATTGACCCTGGTCTAATGTAGTGGACCACATCCCCTATTGGCCCTGGTCTAATGTAGTGGACCACATCCCCTATTGACCCTGGTCTAATGTAGTGGAACACATCCCCTATTGACCCTGGTCTAATGTAGTGGACCACATCCCCTATTGACCCTGGTCTAATGTAGTGGACCACATCCCCTATTGACCCTGGTCTAATGTAGTGGAACACATCCCCTATTGACCCTGGTCTAATGTAGTGGACCACATCCCCTATTGACCCTGGTCTAATGTAGTGGACCACATCCCCTATTGACCCTGGTCTAATGTAGTGGACCACATCCCCTATTGACCCTGGTCTAATGTAGTGGACCACATCCCCTATTGACCCTGGTCTAATGTAGTGGACCACATCCCCTATTGACCCTGGTCTAATATAGTGGACCACATCCCCTATTGACTCTGGTCTAATGTAGTGGAACACATCCCCTATTGACCCTGGTCTAATGTAGTGGACCACATCCCCTATTGACCCTGGTCTAATGTAGTGGACCACATCCCCTATTGACCCTGGTCTAATGTAGTGGACCACATCCCCTATTGACCCTGGTCTAATGTAGTGGACCACATCCCCTATTGACCCTGGTCTAATGTAGTGGACCACATCCCCTATTGACCCTGGTCTAATATAGTGGACCACATCCCCTATTGACTCTGGTCTAATGTAGTGGAACACATCCCCTATTGACCCTGGTCTAATGTAGTGGACCACATCACCTATTGACCCTGGTCTAATGTAGTGGACCACATCCCCTATTGACCCTGGTCTAATGTAGTGGACCACATCCCCTATTGACCCTGGTCTAATGTAGTGGACCACATTCCCTATTGATCCTGGTCTAAAGTAGTGGACCACATATGGAACAAGGTAACATTTGGGATGCACCCCATCTCTGACAGGCTCCTTGTACTTGACCTTGGTTTACAATATTGATCCATCCTGAATCATCAGTCTCAGAGCTTCAGTCCAGCCTTAAGCCTGCTCTAGCCCTCACTGATAAATGGCTCTCCCTTCAGTACATGTTACTCTATGTGCTTTACCAAGATCTTAACACTTCTGATCTCATCACTGAATGAATGTAGGAACTCTCAATCGCTCTCTCTCTCTCTAAATCTCCCTCTCTAACTCTTTCTCTCTAACTCTCTCTCTCTAACTCTCTCTCTAACTCTCCCTCTATCTCTCTCTCTAACTCTCTCTCTCTCTCTAACTCTCTAACTCTCCCTCTCTCTCTCTCTCTCTCTCCCCCTCTCTCGCTTTCCCTTCACCCCTCCCTCCCTCCCTACCTTCCCTCCCTCCCTCCATCCTTCTCCCTTCCTCCCCTCCCCCTATATCTCTCTCCTCTCTTACCTGAGAAAGAGATGTTGAATCCTTGAAAGGAAATAGAGAAGTCTGAGATGAAGCGAAGCTGAGCCTTGTAGTTCCCGTAGAGACCTGCGTTGATGGGCGCTGGGCGCTCGGAGCCGGTGAGGCGAGCTAAAGGCAGGACGAAGCTGCCGTTCTCAGTGATCAGGAGGTAGTCGTGGTGATCTTCCAAGTGGAAGGAATGAAACATGAACTGGACCCCTGAACAGAGCAGAACAGAGAGAAGAAGAAGAAAAATCAGATCATCAGATTGGGACGGCATTAGCATTTCTCAAGTAATGAAAGAGGACTTTTAAAGCTCTTTGAATGGTGAAATCTGATACAACAGATTTAGGCAGGTAGCCTAGTGGTTAGAGTGGAGGGACGGCAGGGTAGCCCAGTGGTTAGAGTGGAGGGACGGCAGGTAGCCTAGTGGTTAGAGTGGAGGGAACGGCAGGTAGCCTAGTGGTTAGAGTGGAGGGGCGGCAGGTAGCCTAGTGGTTAGAGTGGAGGGGCGGCAGGTAGCCTAGTGGTTAGAGTGGAGGGGCGGCAGGTAGCCTAGTGGTTAGAGTGGAGGGGCGGCAGCGTAGCCTAGTGGTTAGAGTGGAGGGGCGGCAGGTAGCCTAGTGGTTAGAGTGGAGGGACGGCAGGTAGCCTAGTGGTTAGAGTGGAGGGGCGGCAGAGTAGCCTAGTGGTTAGAGGGGGGAGGCAGGTAGCCTAGTGGTTAGAGTGGAGGGATGGCAGGTAGCCTAGTGGTTAGAGTGGAGGGACGGCAGGTAGCCTAGTGGTTAGAGTGGAGGGAACGGCAGGTAGCCTAGTGGTTAGAGTGGAGGGACGGCAGGGTAGCCTAGTGGTTAGAGTGGAGGGACGGCAGGGTAGCCTAGTGGTTAGAGTGGAGGGGTGGCAGGGTAGCCCAGTGGTTAGAGTGGAGGGACGGCAGGTAGCCTAGTGGTTAGAGGGGGGAGGCAGGTAGCCTAGTGGTTAGAGTGGAGGGATGGCAGGTAGCCTAGTGGTTAGAGTGGAGGGACGGCAGGTAGCCTAGTGGTTAGAGTGGAGGGAACGGCAGGTAGCCTAGTGGTTAGAGTGGAGGGACGGCAGGGTAGCCTAGTGGTTAGAGTGGAGGGACGGCAGGGTAGCCTAGTGGTTAGAGTGGAGGGACGGCAGGTAGCCTAGTGGTTAGAGTGGAGGGACGGCAGGTAAACTAATGGTTAGAGTGGAGGGATGGCAGGGTAGCCTAGTGGTTAGAGTGTTGGGCCAGTAACCAAATGGTTGCTAGATCGAATCCCCGAGCTGACAAGGTAAAAATCTGTCGTTCTGCTCCTGAACACGTCAGTTAACCCACTGTTCCTAGGCCGTCATTATAAATAAGAATTTGTTGTTAACTGACTTGCCTAGTTAAATAAAAAAAAATGTCAGTTTTAATAGAGGCATAAACGTCACACTGTCACACTTGTCATAGTTCTGTAGGTCCATTTGTATAAAAAAGGGCTTTGAGTAAAGTTACTTTCCTACCTTTCCCATGTCCGACCTCCACCGTCCAGGTGCAGTTTAGAGAGTTAGGGTAGAGTTCTGGATATCCAGGAGACAGAATGATACCACCAGGTCCTCTCACGTCCCCACCGCACGATGCTGGAGAACGACGAGAGACAATTATGCTAATACACAATGCTAATGCTAGCCTGATGCTAATACACAATACTAATGCTAGACTGGTGCTAAATACACAATGCTAATGCTAGCCTGACGCTAATATACTATGTTAATGATAGCCTGATGCTAATACACAATGCTAATGCTAGCCTGACGCTAATATACTATGCTAATGCTAGCCTGATGCTAATACACAATGCTAATGCAAGCCTGACGCTAATATACAATGCTAATGCTAGCCTGATGCTAATACACAATGCTAATACTAGTCAAATTATTGCTATGATCCTCCTCATGCTCCACTATTGACATACATCATCTATAATACATGTAATTTAGTGAACACTTTTATCCAACATTTTTTTTGTATGGTTGGTCAACAGGAATCAAACCCACATTTCTATGGTTGGTCAACAGGAAGTCAACAGGAATCAAAGCCACTTTTGAATGGTTGGTCAACAGGAATCAAAGCCACTTTTGTATGGTTGGTCAACAGGAATCAAACCCACTTTTGTATGGTTGGTCAACAGGAATCAAACCAACTTTTGTATGGTTGGTCAACAGGAATCAAACCCACTTTTGTATGGTTGGTCAACAGGTATCAAACCCACTTTTGTATGGTTGGTCAACAGGAATCAAACCCACTTTTGTATGGTTGGTCAACAGGAATCATACCCACTTTTGTATGGTTGGTCAACAGGAATCAAAGCCACTTTTGTATGGTTGGTCAACAGGAATCAAAGCCACTTTTGTATGGTTGGTCAACAGGAATCAAACCCACTTTTGTATGGTTGGTCAACAGGAATCAAACCCACTTTTGTATGGTTGGTCAACAGGAATCAAACCCACTTTTGTATGGTTGGTCAACAGGAATCAAACTCGCTTTTGTATGGTTGGTCAACAGGAATCAAACCCACTTTTGTATGGTTGATCAACAGGAATCAAACCCACTTTTGTATGGTTGGTCAACAGGAATCAAACCCACTTTTGTATGGTTGGTCAACAGGAATCAAACCCACTTTTGTATGGTTGGTCAACAGGAATCAAACTCGCTTTTGTATGGTTGGTCAACACGAATCAAACCTTTAGTGTTGTAAGCACCATGCTCTACAAAATGAGCTACATATTTTGCATGTCTTCCTTAGTGACATCATCAATATGATCCTGTGCATGTCTTCCTTAGTGACATCATCAATATGATCCTGTGCGTGTCTTCCTTAGTGACATCATCAATATGATCCTGTGCGTGTCTTCCTTAGTGACATCATCAATATGATCCTGTGCGTGTCTTCCTTAGTGACATCATCAATATGATCCTGTGCGTGTCTTCCTTCGTGACATCATCAATATGATCCTGTGCATGTCTTCCTTAGTGACATCATCTACAGCTGAGCTCTTTATCTTCCCACAGCAAAGATAATGAGAAAAAGTCTCCTCTCAATGGCGACTGGGCCAAGGTGTTAATGTCAGAGCCTGTTGAAAGTTTATCCAGATTAATTAGCCATTGTTCACCAGCCACCAGCTTTCTACCGACTGTCATTGTATTGTTATCAGTGTAAAAGGTCATATGCTCTTTAAAGGACAATACTTGGCAAATATGACAATTTAAAATATTCTTTTTTTTTTTTTTAATATGTTTTCTTTATTTTTTTGTTCTTGTAAACCCGGCCAGGCTGCTGGCATTATGCAGATGCCCTCCAGAAACACATCATCTGGCAGGCAAATATTTGAAGTTGAACTTGGTGGCTAGAGTACATGTTTTCTAAGTAATGAATGCCAATGAATGCCAGGCAGTGTTTTTGGAGGATGATAATGATGCCTGGAGCTGTACAGCTGCAGTCACTACCCTAGAGGCCTCAGCTCTATCCCAAATGGTAAGTGCACTACCCCTATGGGTCCTGGTCAAAAGTAGTGCACTACAGGGAAGGGAATAAGGGTGCCGTTTACGACACACCCCGAGTCTCTCCAGGCAAGCGACACTGAATCAAACCCTACCTCCTAAAATTATATCAAATATTTAATTAATGAGCCGAACTTACATAAAGTCATTAATAAGACATGAGCCTAGTGTTACTTGGCAAGGCTTGTGGGTTTGTGTCTGGCACACCTGGACTCAGGCAGTAGTACTATATTGGCTGTCTTGATGTGCAGCTGTAGAGGGATATTAGAGAGACTCCACTAGTACATTTTACATTTTAGTAATTTAGCAGACGCTCTTATCCAGAGCGACTTACAGTAGTGAATGGATATATTTCATTTTTTTTCTTTTTTTTCTGTGCTGGTCCCTCGTGGGAATTGAACCCACAACCCTGGTGTTGCAAACACCATGCTCTACCAACTGAGCTACAGGGAAGGTAGTAGTATATGTGTTCACCCTCAGTAACATCTACCCTTACCCCCTACACTCTCCACCCTCGGTAACAACATCTACCCTTACCCCCTACACTCTCCACCCTCAGTAACAACATCTACCCTTACCCCCTACACTCTCCACCCTCAGTAACATCTACCCTTACCCCCTACACTCTCCACCCTCAGTAACAACATCTACCCTTACCCCCTACACTCTCCACCCTCAGTAACATCTACCCTTACCCCCTACACTCTCCACCCTCAGTAACATCTACCCTTACCCCCTACACTCTCCACCCTCAGTAACATCTACCCTTACCCCCTACACTCTCCACCCTCAGTAACAACATCTACCCTTACCCCCTACACTCTCCACCCTCAGTAACAACATCTACCCTTACCCCCTACACTCTCCACCCTCAGTAACAACATCTACCCTTACCCCCTACACTCTCCACCCTCAGTAACAACATCTACCCTTACCCCCTACACTCTCCACCCTCAGTAACATCATCTACCCTTACCCCCTACACTCTCCACCCTCAGTAACATCTACCCTTACCCCCTACACTCCACCCTCAGTAACAACATCTACCCTTACCCCCTACACTCTCCACCCTCAGTAACATCTACCCTTACCCCGTACACTCTCCACCCTCAGTAACATCTACCCTTACCCCCTACACTCTCCACCCTCAGTAACATCTACCCTTACCCCCTACACTCTCCACCCTCAGTAACATCTACCCTTACCCCCTACACTCTCCACCCTCAGTAACAACATCTACCCTTACCCCCTACACTCTCCACCCTCAGTAACAACATCTACCCTTACCCCCTACACTCTCCACCCTCAGTAACATCTACCCTTACCCCCTACACTCTCCACCCTCAGTAACATCTACCCTTACCCCCTACACTCTCCACCCTCAGTAACATCTACCCTTACCCCCTACACTCTCCACCCTCAGTAACATCTACCCTTACCCCCTACACTCTCCACCCTCAGTAACATCTACCCTTACCCCCTACACTCTCCACCCTCAGTAACAACATCTACCCTTACCCCCTACACTCTCCACCCTCAGTAACATCTACCCTTACCCCCTACACTCTCCACCCTCAGTAACATCTACCCTTACCCCCTACACTCTCCACCCTCAGTAACAACATCTACCCTTACCCCCTACACTCTCCACCCTCAGTAACAACATCTACCCTTACCCCGTACACTCTCCACCCTCAGTAACATCTACCCTTACCCCCTACACTCTCCACCCTCAGTAACATCTACCCTTACCCCCTACACTCTCCACCCTCAGTAACATCTACCCTTACCCCCTACACTCTCCACCCTCAGTAACATCTACCCTTACCCCCTACACTCTCCACCCTCAGTAACATCTACCCTTACCCCCTACACTCTCCACCCTCAGTAACAACATTTACCCAAACCCCCTACCATCCTACCTCCTAACCCCCTAACCCCTTACCATCCTACCATCCTACCTCCTATCCCCTACCATCCTACCTCCTATCCCCTACCATCCTACCTCCTATCCCCTACCATCCTACCTCCTATCCCCTACCATCCTACCTCCTATCCCCTACCATCCTACCTCCTATCCCCTACCATCCTACCTCCTATCCCCCTACCATCCAACCTCCTAACCCCCTAAACCCTACCATCCTACCCCCTAACCCCCTACCATCCTACCATCCTACCTACTACCCCCTACCACCCTACCTCCTATCCCCTACCATCCTACCTCCTAACCCCCTAAACCCTACCATCCTACCTTCTAACCCCCTACCATCCTACTGGAAGACTCTACTAACTCTGTCTATTATATAGTCCCAGTAGAGAGGTGAGTGACTGGAAGACTATGTCTCTATGTCATGTACTATTTGATGTAAAGTGTAGCGGGTCTTATAGATAATACAGTATCACACTACAGTACAGTATAGCATGTGTTAGTACATCAAGCCCTATGACTTTACCCCCTGCCAACCTCCTCCCACACTTTCTCTCTAGTACATCGTCCCTGTACAGGTGTGGTGACTGGGACCATCTACCAAATACGCCACTGGAATATTTAAAAGTTCCTTGGTGCATTTCGGGAAAACAAGAAAAGTGACTGTTTATTAATTCAAGGACATAAGTATAGCATCAGCAGGAATACTGCCAGGGTGTGACATTAAAATGGAATCCCTGCCCAGTAGGTGTTGGGTGAACCGTATAAATATCCTTAAACTCTGGGCCCAGATCTGTATGTGCAGCAGATTGGTCTGAATATGGTTGTCATGCCATGCTGGAGAGAAGGTTACATGTTTGGCATTCAAAGGAACAAACACAGCAGAGAGGAGTTGGCTGGAGCACATCCAGATGGGACCAGGCTAGCTTCATGGAGATGATATACCCAGATGGGACCAGGCTAGCTTCATTGAGATGATATACCCAGATGGGACCAGGCTAGCTTCATTGAGATGATATACCCAGATGGGATCAGGCTAGCTTCATTGAGATGATATACCCAGATGGGACCGGGCTAGCTTCATGGAGATGATATATCCAAATGGGACCAGGCTAGCTTCATGGAGATGATATATCCAGATGGGACCAGGCTAGCTTCATTGAGATGACACATCCAGATGGGACCAGGCTAGCTTCATTGAGATGATATACCCAGATGGGACCAGGATAGCTTCATGGAGATGACACATCCAGATGGGACCAGGCTAGCTTCATTGAGATGATATACCCAGATGGGACCAGGCTAGCTTCATTGAGATGATATACCCAGATGGGACCAGGCTAGCTTCATTGAGATGATATATCCAGCTGGGACCAGGCTAGCTTCATTGAGATTACACACCCAGATGGGACCGGGCTAGCTTCATTGAGATGATACATCCAGATGGGACCAGGCTAGCTTCATTGAGATTATATACCCAGATGGGACCAGGCTAGCTTCATTGAGATCATACCCAGATGGGACCAGGCTAGCTTCATTGAGATGACACATCCAGATGGGATCAGGCTAGCTTCATTGAGATGACACATCCAGATGGGACCAGGATAGCTTCATTGAGATGACACATCCAGATGGGACCAGGCTAGCTTCATTAAGATGACACATCCAGATGGGACCAGGATAGCTTCATTGAGATGACACATCCAGATGGGACCAGGCTAGCTTCATTGAGATGACACATCCAGATGGGACCAGGATAGCTTCATTGAGATGACACATCCAAATGGGACCAGGCTAGCTTCATTGAGATGATATACCCAGATGGGACCAGGCTAGCTTCATTGAGATGACACATCCAGATGGGACCAGGCTAGCTTCATTGAGATGACACATCCAGATGGGACCAGGATAGCTTCATTGAGATGACACATCCAGATGGGACCAGGCTAGCTTCATTGAGATGACACATCCAGATGGGGCCAGGCTAGCTTCATTGAGATGACATGTTAAGCTGATGATCTATTGGTGGCCTAGGGTGGTCTACCAGTTGAGCTGCTGTATACCAATACAGACCACTGCTAGGGTGGTCTACCAGTTGAACTGCTGTATAGCAATACAGACCACTGCTAGGGTGGTCTACCAGTTGAGCTGCTGTATACCAATACAGACCACTGCTAGGGTGGTCTACCAGTAGAACTGCTGTATACCAATACAGACCACTGCTAGGGTGGTCTACCAGTTGAGCTGCTGTGTACCAATAAAGACCACTGCTAGGGTGGTCTACCAGTTGATCTGCTGTGTACCAATACAGACCACTGCTAGGGTGGTCTACCAGTTGATCTGCTGTGTACCAATACAGACCACTGCTAGGGTGGTCTACCAGTTGATCTGCTGTGTACCAATACAGACCACTGCTAGGGTGGTCTACCAGTTGAGCTGCTGTATACCAATACAGACCACTGCTATTTCAGCACACTCTCTTCTCTTTCTCTATCCTATACAATAAACACAAATATGTAAGTAGTGGGGACGACAACTAAAATATTATAACTCTTTAGTAATATACCATCACATGTGAAAAGGTACGAGTTGGTTGAACCATATGAATACCATTATATGAACCCTGTTCCCAGATCTGTCTGTTCTTCAGCTAACCATTCTGACAAAGTTGGCTAAAGCGGAAGTTGGCTAAAGCGGGTGTTGGCTAAAGCGGGAGTTGGCTAAAGCGGGAGTTGGCTAAAGCGGAAGTTGGCTAAAGCGGGTGTTGGCTAAAGCGGGAGTTGGCTAAAGCGGGAGTTGGCTAAAGCGGGAGTTGGCTAAAGCGGGAGTTAGCTAAAACGGGAGTTGGCTAAAGCGGGAGTTGGCTAAAGCGGGTGTTGGCTAAAGCGGGAGTTGGCTAAAACGGGAGTTGGCTAAAGCGGGAGTTGGCTAAAGCGGGAGTTGGCTAAAACGGGAGTTGGCTAAAGTGAATACAGATTGCACCAATATATCTTAATCTAGATTGCACACGTTATGATCTAAACCCAGAGATTACACATATTATAATCTAAACCAAATGTGGGCAGTGGGCAAGGCTATGCATAATTGAGATGATAAATAAAGATGAATTATCTATTTAGTAACATACCGTCACTATAAATAACATATCCCCCTCACATCAATCTGGACCTTGAAGCCAGTTCTACAGTTTTTTACCCGGGACTGATTTAGACCTGGGACACCAGGTGGGTGATTGCCCTCTAATCAGGGCCTGATTTAGACCTGGAACACCAGGTGGGTGATTCCCCTCTAATCAGGGACTGATTTAGACCTGGAACACCAGGTGGATGATTCCCCTCTGATCAGGGACTGATTTAGACCTGGGACACCAGGTGAGTGATTCCCCCTCTAATCAGGGACTGATTTAGACCTAGGACACCAGGTGGGTGATTCCCCCTCTAATCAGGGCCTGATTTAGACCTGGGACGCCAGGTGGGTGATATTAATTATTAGGTATAACAAAAAAAAGCAGCAGTTGTCCGGAGCTTGTAGGTTCAGATTGTAATCCCCCTGTTATAGAGGCTAACATACCATCACATGTGGGCAGAGGATGACTCCACCAGTGGTTCGTCTCACAGACCAGTGGTTCCTCATGACTGAGCGTGTATCCCTGGTCACACTGGAACGACACTGTGGACCCGATGGCCAGGTCATGGCCGTACCGCTCGCCGTTCACCGGGATCCCAGGGTCCATGCATGATGATGTGTCCAACGTCACAACTGGTAAGAGCCAAGGTAAAATAAATGATTATTTATACATTAGGGCCTGTCCAAGTTAACGTGTTAATAACGCCTTAACTTTAGCTTTTTTTTTAAATCACCGTACATTGTTTACATTTTTTTTGAGGGGGGGGGCGCATTTAATCGCATCTCCATTTTTTTTTCACCCAAAAGGTATCTGTTTCCTCATGGACCGTTTTGAGCGTAACACACAATGTGCTCTTGGCTCTGCTGTGCTCTTGGTATCAGCTCAGTTGGCAGCGAGCAGCTGAAGATCCAGTCAGGTCTCTCTTGTGGTGCTAAAAACATCTGCAGCTTTGAGCTACACATTTTAAGGAAAAACTTACAGAAAAGTTCAACTATGAACACATTCCCAGGCTTTTCTTTAGATTACAGCTAAAAAAAAAACATAATTTGAACAGAAGTAGCTAGCTATTTATGCTAATGTTAGCTAGCTAGCTAATTACCTAATCAAATGAGAATATTTTGAATGCCAACTTCCACATTGATTTTAATCAGAACAGAACTTCCATTCCATTTAGCTATTGTCTTTGTTGTAGTTCTCAGGTCAAAAGATATAAAGGGGTAGTGCAGTTAAAAATGTTTTTTTTTGTATATATATACTTTTTTTATTCAAGTTTTTTTTAAATATTTTACCATATCCCAACCACCCTTCCTCCCTCCACATAACACATCCACCCCCCAAACCCTCCCTACCTCAGTCCACTCACCCCAACCCCCTCCCAACCACCCACCCCAATCACCTCATATACCCAACCCACCCCACACCCTCCCTGATTTGACTGTTTTTAAAAAAATTATACTTCCACCCTATGAGGTCAAAATAATACTTGGAAATTGCGAAAATTCTGATAATTCCCTTTTTGAGTAGGAGCTGTTTGAATAAAATGTGTTGGAATTTCAAGCTGTTCAGGTGGGTTAGGCCTACTTTATGATGTCATAAGGAGAGCTCTTTATAATAGACCAATGGCTGTTCATCTGGGTAAGGGGGTGGGCTCTAGAACATCCTTATCAGCCAATCAGGGCTATGTATGTAAATATCTTCACATTTGTTTCCTGATGCTCACATGATCAGAGTGAGCATTTTTCAAGGCCACAGGAGGCTGAGGAAAATAAATGATCAAAAATATATGTTGGAGTTACGTTCATGAAATAAACACACAGTGATGATTTATTAAAAGAAAGACTGCATGAGGGCTTCAAGCAAATTATCCCAATTCTAGTAGTAGCAGTTTGTGACTAGTTCATGTGAATTAGCCTGGGCTAGCTCTAACACCTGTATGATATTTCATATCTGGCTGGTCAGGCTAGCTCCAACAGCTGTATGATATTTCATATCTGGCTGATCAGCCTTGGCTAGCTCTAATAGCTGTATGATATTTCATATCTGGCTGGTCAGGCTAGCTCCAACAGCTGTATGATATTTCATATCTGGCTGATCAGCCTTGGCTAGCTCTAATAGCTGTATGATATTTAATATCTGGCTGGTCAGGCTAGATCTAACAGCTGTATGATGTTTAATATCTGGCTGATCAGCCTTGGCTAGATCTAACAGCTGTATTATATTTAATATCTGGCTGATCAGCCTAGGCTAGATCTAACAGCTGTATTATATTTAATATCTGGCTGATCAGACTAGATCTAACAGCTGTATGATATTTAATATCTGGCTGATCAGCCTTGGCTAGATCTAACAGCTGTAATGATATTTCATATCTGGCTGATCAGCCTAGGCTAGATCTAACAGCTGTATTATATTTAATATCTGGCTGATCAGCCTTGGCTAGCTCTAACAGCTGTATTATATTTAATATCTGGCTGATCAGCCTAGGCTAGATCTAACAGCTGTATTATATTTAATATCTGGCTGATCAGCCTTGGCCATATCTAACAGCTGTATGATATTTAATATCTGGCTGATCAGCCTTGGCTAGATCTAACAGCTGTATTATATTTAATATCTGGCTGATCAGCCTTGGCTAGATCTAACAGCTGTAATGATATTTCATATCTGGCTGATCAGCCTAGGCTAGATCTAACAGCTGTATGATATTTCATATCTGGCTGATCAGCCTAGGCTAGATCTAACAGCTGTATGATATTTCATATCTGGCTGATCAGCCTAGGCTAGATCTAACAGCTGTATTATATTTAATATCTGGCTGATCAGCCTTGGCTAGATCTAACAGCTGTATTATATTTAATATCTGGCTGATCAGCCTTGGCTAGATCTAACAGCTGTATTATATTTAATATCTGGCTGATCAGCCTTGGCTAGATCTAACAGCTGTATTATATTTAATATCTGGCTGATCAGCCTTGGCTAGCTCTAACAGCTGTATGATATTTAATATCTGGCTGATCAGCCTTGGCTAGATCTAACAGCTGTATTATATTTAATATCTGGCTGATCAGCCTTGGCTAGATCTAACAGCTGTATTATATTTAATATCTGGCTGATCTGTTGTTATACAGTTTATTTAGTGTTTTCTTCCCATATCATTTAAAATATACAGTATTATACCTACAACTCAATGGAATGTGTTTTAAATATAAAGGGATTTTGGCAACGAGCATTTTATCTACTTCGCCAGAGTTTTTTTTCTTCTATTGTGTTATTAACTGTATGTTTGTTTTACTCCATGTGTAACTCTGTGTTGTTGTTTTGTGTCGCTCTGCTTTGCTTTATTCTTGGCCAGGTCGCAGTTGTAAATGAGAACTTGTTCTCCACTGGCCTACCTGGTTAAATAAAGGTGAAATAAAAAAAATGAAAATAAAAAGAGTCAGATGAACTTGTGGATACCATTGTTATGTCTCTTTGTCCAGTATGAAGGAAGTTAGAGGTAGTTTCGCAAGCCAATGCTAACTAGCGTTAGCGCAATGACAAAAAGTCTATTGGTATCTGCTAGCATGCTGGTTCTTTCCTCAGGCGTTATTGTTTCATGTCTGTACGCTACTCGTGTTTCTTGTTTTGTTCCTAGTTCGTTTATTTATTAAATTCACTCCCTGTACTTGCTTCTCGTTTATTAGCGTACACGTTACAATAGCAGTGTGTTGAGCTAACTAGGGTTCCCACAGATAATTTTATGGTATAGAAAATGTCACTCATTCTGTTCATTTTATCAGCTGAAATGCTTTCCAGAGCAAGTACAGGAAGTCAGGAAGTCAGTTTATTCTACAGGAAGTCAGGAAGTCAGTTTATTCTACAGGAAGTCAGGAAATCAGTTTATTCTACAGGAAGTCGGGAAATCAGTTTATTCTGCACTCTACGACGACACAGATATAACTCAGTCTACCTGCTGTACATCATAAATAGGGCCCGTCGTGGCCCTTACTAATCAGAGCTGTGTGTGTGATTGCTGCTTGATTAGAATGAATCAAATCCAGTCTCATAGGGTCTCATTAAGAGTTGAGACAAGTCTGTACATCCACAACTCAGACTTTCACATAAATCATTCATTGAAATTCAAAAAAACTCTCAAGATAAAGGGTTTGGAAATAGAGCTTGTTGTTGTCTCAACTTATTTTCATTAATTGATATCAATGGGAGACTTGTACCATATATGTGTTTGTCAGAACACCAGTCATAACGGCCACATAAAAAAAAACATGTTGTTATTATCTCACTCTCGT
>NW_021822992.1:441880-536880 GCF_901001165.1 Salmo trutta
AGAGAGAGAGAGAGAGAGAGAGAGAGAGAGAGAGAGAGAGAGAGAGAGAGAGAGAGAGAGAGAGAGAGTGAGAGAGACAGAGAGAAAGAGACACAGAGAGAGAGAGACAGAGAGAGAGAGACAGAGACAGAGAGAGAGAGAGAAAGAGCGAGAGAGAGAGACAGAGAATATGATATAGTATCTACTTAGGTACTACATGGGTCAGGGGATGCATCCCAAATGGCATTCTATTCCCTAAATAGGGCACTACTTTTGACCAGGGCCCATGTAGGGAATAGTGTAACATTTGGGACCGACCCAGGGAGAGACGGAGGCAATTATCTGCTGTACTGTTAGAGCTGCTCACCTCCCTGCAACCTCAAGGACATGACCAACATACAGAGAGATGTATCTACTGTAGCAGAGGAACCTCGTGTAGAGTCAGAGAGATGTTTCTACTGTAGCAGAGGAACCTCTGTAGAGTCAGAGAGATGTTTCTACTGTAGCAGAGGAACCTCTGTAGAGTCAGAGAGATGTTTCTACTGTAGCAGAGGAACCTCTGTAGAGTCAGAGAGATGTTTCTACTGTAGCAGAGGAACCTCTGTAGAGTCAGAGAGATGTTTCTGTTACATCTGGAGTATTTATCTTGTCTTATCCGGTGTCCTGTGTGAATTTAAATATGCTCTCTCTAATTCTCTCTTTCTCTCTTTCTTTCTTTCTCTCGGAGGACCTGAGCCCTAGGACCATGCCTCGGGACTACCTGGCATGATGACTCCTTGCTGTCCCCAGTCCACCTGGCCATGCTGCTGCTCCAGTTTCAACTGTTCTGCCTGCGGCTATGGAACCCTGACCTGTTCACCGGACGTGCTTGTTGCACCCTCGACAACTACTATGATTATTATTATTTGACCATGCTGGTCATTTATGAACATTTGAACATCTTGACCATGTTCTGTTATAATATCCACCCGGCACAGCCAGAAGAGGACTGGCCACCCCTCATAGCCTGGTTCCTCTCTAGGTTTCTTCCTAGGTTTTTGGCCTTTCTAGGGAGTTTTTCCTAGGGAGTTTTTCCTAGCCACCGTGCTTCTTTCACATGCATTGCTTGCTGTTTGGGGTTTTAGGCTGGGTTTCTGTACAGCACTTTGAGATATCAGCTGATGTACGAAGTGCTATATAAATACATTTGATTTGATTTGATTCTACTGTAGCAGAGGAACCTCTGTAGAGTCAGAGAGATGTTTCTACTGTAGCAGAGGAACCTCTGTAGAGTCAGAGAGATGTTTCTACTGTAGCAGAGGAACCTCTGTAGAGTCAGAGAGATGTTTCTACTGTAGCAGAGGAACCTCTGTAGAGTCAGAGAGATGTTTCTACTGTAGCAGAGGAACCTCGTGTAGAGTCAGAGAGATGTTTCTACTGTAGCAGAGGAACCTCGTGTAGAGTCAGGGGATAGACTGGAGACGTTGGTTTTATTTTATTGCTTATTGTCTCAGATATATGGCAACAACACTTGGTTTTAATTCATCTCAATACAAAGTTAAATGTTGCAGTGAATTAAAACCGAGTGTAGTTGCCATATATCTGAGACAATAAGCAATAAAATAAAACCAACGTCTCCAGTCTGTCCCCGGGCTCCACGTGAAGATAAAGCATAAAACCATATAGAAAGTATGGAGGAATAATAATATAACTATATATTTTGAAATAGCAGCCCCTTTTCCATCCTGCAAATTGACTTTGACAAACACACTGGTTAAACATCTATAACCTGCGTTGAATATGGGGAGATCCCGACGCGGCCCTTCAACTAAAATGATTCTCCACTCTGCCTTACGACAATTATTATTATGGCTACAGCCCTGACATCAGACACTTACAACAGGTCACAGGAGGGGTGACACGCCCTGACCTTAGATTGACGTTTATTTCCCCTTTTTTGGGGGGGTTAGATCAGGGTGTGATGTGGGGTGGGCGTTCTGTGCCAGTCTATGTGTTCTATTTGTTTGTGTTGAGTATGGTTCCTAATCAGAGGCAGCTGTCTATCGTTGTCTCTGATTAGGAATCATACTTAGGCAGCCCTTTTTCCCTCCTTCTGTGTGGGATCTTGTTTTTGTACAGATCTGTAAAGCCTGCAGAACGTGACGGTCGTGTTTCTTTGTTTATTGTTTGCGTTAGTGGTCTGAGTTAAATTAAATATTTTTCTCATGAGCACTGAACACGCTGCACCTCGGTCTACTTTCTACGACGATCGTTACCAGGGGTAACAATACATAGTTGACAGATAGAAAACAATTCATGATCACTAATCCTCACATAATATCCTGTAAAATAACTTGATAAATCATCCTCTGTAGTCCTACCTTCACATGTAGAGCATGTCCTGGTGCGGTATAACTGAAGGATATCACTTTCCCCATCCAATGGAAATGTCTGAATAATGAATCGTTGTTACCTTCACATTTAGGGATGGGTCCGCTCCACATGACCTTGCCCCCTTCCAGCTGGCAGGTGATAGTGTCAGTACCCTGGGTCTTGATGAAACCCTCCTCACAAACCACAGAGACAGAGCTACCCAGCTGGAAACTGTCCCCGAACCGTCTGGCGTTCAGAGGGACGGCTGGGTCCGGACACTCGTTGTGGCCAAATGCTGAAGGGGAGGGAGGGAGAGGGAGAGAGGGAGGGAGGGAGGGAGGGAGGGAGGGAGGGAGGGAGGGAGGGAGGGAGGGAGGGAGGGAGGGAGGGAGGGAGAGAGGAGGGAGGGGGAGGGAGAGAGGGAGGGAGAGGGAGGGAGAGGGAGGGAGGGAGAGAGAGAGAGAGGGAGTGAGGGAGGGAGGGAGGGAAACATGATATATAGTGTCTGATGAGAAATAAGGCCTTTCAAAAAGCAGGAGGATAAAGAAAGAAATGTGGCAAGAAAAGAAAAGATGAGATAAATCCCCCACTGCTCGTCTACAGCAGGTCTCAGAACCACAACACCTCCTCTAAGGCACCGCACTGCCTTGACAGAGGAGAACAGACACCATGGTGTCATTCTATTCAACCATATAATAGCCTGGGATATTCATTCCCATTGAAACTGAGGGTCGTTCGTTTGCTCCCTCCATTTTATCCGCATAATGTAGCTGTCATTACATACGTACTGCAAATGACAATACTGTATATACGGCCGTCAGCAACCTGTCAACAATATCAGACGTGTGACGCATCTGTTAAACAGAGCCTGGCAATAGAGTGGGGGTTTTATAATATAACGTTGACACAACATTAATCCAACATCTATCTGCCCTGTGACTTTACTGATTCATGTAGTTGATATTGAAGCTAAAATGTTAGATAAAGTCATACAATTATATACAATGAAACACAAGACTGTACATTTGTTTGAAAAATAATAATAAAAAAACATTTTAAAATATATATCAAAGTTGTCCCATCCACTGGAAAGCTGCAGTGAAATGTGTTGTTTTACAGGGTCAGCCATAGTAGCATTGTGCACCGAGAGCAAATCACGGTTAAGTGCCTTGCTCAAGGGCACATCGACAGATGTTTCACCTTTGTCACCTCAAATATTCGAACCAGCATCCTTTGGGTGACTGACCTAACGATAAGAGATGTGTGACAGATCTACCAGCATCCTTTGGGTGACTGACCTAACGATAAGAGATGTGTAACACATCTACCAGCATCCTTTGGGTGACTGACCTAACGATAAGAGATGTGTGACAGATCTACCAGCATCCTTTGGGTGACTGACCTAACGATAAGAGATGTGTAACACATCTACCAGCATCCTTTGGGTGACTGACCTAACGATAAGAGATGTGTGACAGATCTACCAGCATCCTTTGGGTGACTGACCTAACGATAAGAGATGTGTGACAGATCTACCAGCATCCTTTGGGTGACTGACCTAACGATAAGAGACGTGTGACAGATCTACCAGCATCCTTTGGGTGACTGACCTAACGATAAGAGATGTGTGACAGATCTACTAGTACAGCCTTGTAACAGTGTGCCTAGCAAAAACAAAATATGACAATGAACAAACGCTAATTCAACATATTTTACCAGTGGGGTTACAATGACTCACAAGACTGTACACTTGGTCATCAATGGCTTCTCCAAAAAATAAATGTGACTTGTTGTCACGTCCTGACCCTAGTAAGATGTCCTTTTCTATAGTAGAGTAGGTCAGGGCGTGACAGGGGGTGTTTTGTGTTTTTCTATGTTTTCTATTTCTATGTTTGAGTTCTAGTTTTTCTATTTCTATGTTGGGGTTGTTTAGGTTGATCTCCAATTGGAGGCAGCTGGTCCTCGTTACCTCTAATTGGACATCATATTTAAGTTGGGGTTTGTCTATGGGGTTTTTGTGGGTAGTTGTTTTCCGTTTTGTGAGTTATCACCTGACGGAACTGTTGGCTGTCGTTTTTTGTTGTTGTTTGTTTTGTTTAAGTGTTTTCATTAAAGTAAATATGAGCACTCCACACGCCGCGCATTGGTCCCCCTTTATACGACCCACGTTACACTTGTACGACACGGTAATAAATAGAGTAGTGTACTGACTGCTGTAGGTGATGTTGAATCCCCTTCCGGACATGGAGTGGTCTGCCTGGAACTCCAGCTGGAGGATGTTGCTGTTGGAGCTGAAATGAGAGGGCACCTCGGCACCCGAGTATCTCCCCAGGATGGACGAGCCCGTCTGGTACAACCACATGGTATTGTAAACGTTATTTATTTAAAGGGGGAGCATTTAAACCTCACAACACTATTCAAATAAACAATAACACTTAAAACAACAATCACTTTTTTGGTAAAACAAGAAAATGAAAGAATTAACCACAAACCAAGAGGCAGTAAGAGATTAACTAAAATAACCTAAAATCCCAGAAAGGACGTATGAAACCACTAACATAAAGCTAGGAAGCTTTCAGGCCAAGCTGAAACGGTGGGTTTTTAAGAGTGATTTAAAAACCTCCATGATGCCCTTCCCCTTTGACTAGCTACTCAATCAATTATCAATCAATCAATCCATTACCTGGTCTCAATCAATCCATTACCTGGTCTCAATCAATCTATTACCTAGTCTCAATCAATCCATTACCTGGTCTCAATCAATCCATTACCTGGTCTCAATCAATCCATTACCTAGTCTCAATCAATCCATTACCTGGTCTCAATCAATCCATTACCTGGTCTCAATCAATCCATTACCTGGTCTTAATCAATCCATTACCTGGTCTCAATCAATCCATTACCTGGTCTCAATCAATCCATTACCTGGTCTCAGTCAATCCATTACCTGGTCTCAATCAATCCATTACCTGGTCTCAATCAATCCATGACCTAGTCTCAATTAATCCATTACCTGGTCTCAATGAATCCATTACCTGGTCTCAATCAATCCATTACCTAGTCTCAATGAATCCATTACCTGGTCTCAATCAATCCATTACCTGGTCTCAATCAATCCATTACCTGGTCTCAATCAATCCATTACCTGGTCTCAATCAATCCATTACCTGGTCTCAATCAATCCATTACCTGGTCTCAATCAATCCATTACCTGGTCTCAATCAATCCATTACCTGGTCTCAGTCAATCCATTACCTGGTCTCAATCAATCCATTAACTGGTCTCAATCAATCTATTACCTGGTCTTAATCAATCCATTACCTGGTCTCAATCAATCCATTACCTGGTCTCAATCAATCCATGACCTAGTCTCAATTAATCCATTACCTGGTCTCAATGAATCCATTACCTGGTCTCAATCAATCCATTACCTAGTCTCAATGAATCCATTACCTGGTCTCAATCAATCCATTACCTGGTCTCAATCAATCCATTACCTGGTCTCAATCAATCCATTACCTGGTCTTAATCAATCCATTACCTGGTCTCAATCAATCCATTACCTGGTCTCAATCAATCCATTACCTGGTCTCAATCAATCCATTACCTAGTCTCAATTAATCCATTACCTCGTCTCAATCAATCCATTACCTAGTCTCAATTAATCCATTACCTGGTCTCAATCAATCCATTACCTGGTCTCCGTCCTTCACGGTGAGGAAGTCGTATGGAGGCTCCAGGTCAAAGTCGTTGAAGGCCAGGTGGATCCGGCTGCCGGGTTCAGAGATGATGATCCACACACAGTTCAGGTTGTTCCCATAGCCCTCTGGGTAGTCAGGGGACAGCACGGTGCCCACGGCCGCCGTGAAGTTGGAGAAACATGGGACTGTGGGAGTAGGAAAAGGAGTGGGTTAGGTGTAGAAATGTTTATGTTCGCATGTTCCTATGTTATATGTTCACTCATGAACATATGTTCATTAAGGTATTCCACCGATGCAGGATGGGAGGGTTTTCCTATAAATATACTGTACATACTGCACAACATGGTGCTCTGTTACATACGGGATGTAAAACCTGAAAGGTGTAATAATGCATTTCCTTACTTATTAAAAAAATAAAAAATAAAACATCTTCCACAGAATTACTGTGCTTTAACATGGCATTTCAAACAATGAACATACTCACATATGCACATGGGGATGTTAGCAGACCATTGGTTGTTGTTCTGACAGGTGATCATCCTCTCTCCAATCAGCTCGAAGCCAAACTGGCACTCGAACCGCAGCACGTTCCCGTTCAGAAACCCACTGCCCTCCTGGAAGCCATACAGAGGTGTGCCTGGGTCCCCACAACTCTCCTTATCAATCTCTGTCAGAGAAAGAGACAGGGATTAGTCAAATGTTAGTCCTTTATCTGTTTGATACTGATACTATCTGTCTGATAGGGTCTCTGGTCCTGGGCCAGGTCTGGGATGGAGGTAGTCTGGACCTGGTCCTGGGCCAGGTCTGGGATGGAGGTAGTCTGGTCCTGGGCCAGGTCTGGGATGGAGGTAGTCTGGACCTGGTCCTGGGCCAGGTCTGGGATGGAGGTAGTCTGGTCCTGGGCCAGGTCTGGGATGGAGGTAGTCTGGTGTTGGGCCAGGTCTGGGATGGAGGTAGTCTGGTGTTGGGCCAGGTCTGGGATGGAGGTAGTCTGGTCCTGGGCCAGGTCTGGGATGGAGGTAGTCTGGTCCTGGGCCAGGTCTGGGATGGAGGTAGTCTGGTCCTGGGTCAGGTCTGGGATGGAGGTAGTCTGGACCTGGTCCTGGGCCAGGTCTGGGATGGAGGTAGTCTGGTCCTGTGCCAGGTCTGGGATAGAGGTAGTCTGGTCCTGGGCCAGGTCTGGGATGGAGGTAGTCTGGTCCTGGGCCAGGTCTGGGATGGAGGTAGTCTGGTCCTGGGCCAAGTCTGGGATGGAGGTAGTCTGGTCCTGGGCCAGGTCTGGGATGGAGGTATTCTGGTCCTGGGCCAGGTCTGGGATGGAGGTAGTCTGGTCCTGGGCCAGGTCTGGGATGGAGGTAGTCTGGTCCTGGGTCAGGTCTGGGATGGAGGTAGTCTGGTCCTGGGCCAGGTCTGGGATGGAGGTAGTCTGGTCCTGGGCCAGGTCTGGGATGGAGGTAGTCTGGTCCTGGGCCAGGTCTGGGATGGAGAAGGTTTGGTCCTGGGTCAGGTCTGGGATGGAGCTAGTCTGGTCCTGGGCCAGGTCTGGGATGGAGCTAGTCTGGTGCAGGGGTTATTGTCAAGAAGCTGGGAGCTGGGGATAGGGGCTGGGTATAGGGGCTGGGAATAGGGGCTGGGGATAGGGGCTGGGGATAGGGGCTGGGGGCTAGGGGCTGGAGATTGGGGCTGGGGGCTGGGGATAGGGGCTGGGGATAGGGGCTGTGGATAGGTGCTAGGGGCTGGAGATTGGGCTGGGGGCTAGGGGCTGGGGATAGGGGCCGGGGATAGGAGTTGGGAGCTAGGGGCTGGGGATAGGGGCTGGGGATAGGGGCTGGGGGCTGGAGATTGGGGCTGGGGGCTGGGGATAGGGGCTGGGGGCTGGAGATTGGGGCTGGGGGCTAGGGGCTGGGGATAGGGGCTGGGGGCTAGGGGCTGGAGATTGGGGCTGGGGGCTAGGGGCTGGAGATTGGGGCTGGGGATAGGGGCTGGAGATTGGGGCTGGGGGCTAGGGGCTGGGGATAGGGGCTGGGGGCTAGGGGCTGGGGGCTAGGAGCTGGGGCTGGGGGCTGGGGATAGGGGCTGGGGGCAGGTCTGGGACAGGCATGGGCTAAGGTAGTTTGATAGTGTTTGTATCTCAACATTTTATTGTTATCAGCACAGAGGAGGACTGTATACTGTGTCTAGGGTTAAAGAGGTGGATAGTGTTTGTATCTCAACATTTTATGGTTATCAGCACAGAGGAGGACTGTATACTGTGTCTAGGGTTAAAGAGGTGGATAGTGTCTGTACCTTTATAGTTGATCTTGAAGCCGATAGAGCCCACGCTCTCATCAGACTGAAGGTGGAGCCACATTTGATGGGACATGCTGACAATAAGGTCAGGCACGAAGCTGCCTGTCAGGCTGCAGATAAGAGCACAATACAAACCAATGGCCCGTCACAATACTGCCCTTCAGCCAATCAGATCGGTTGCTATTGTAAATAAGAATCTGTTCTTAATTGAATTATCTGTCCAAATAAAGGTTAAATACATAAACTGAAATAAGACACAGGGTTATCGTAAAAGCTATTTACCTTTTTTAAACAACCAGGCATGTAAAGAGAGACTTGACAATAAGTCATTATTGTAAACAACAAACATGTTTATTAGTTAGAGTTAATATTAACATTTTATAACAACGTGGAATGTAAGTGGACTTAATTGAACCATCAAACAACAGACATGTTTATTTAAGTATAATCTGACAGCTAGATCATGCTAGATTTGGTTGTGGGATCTGAGGATAATTGGAGTGTAATACTTACACCTGTATTATTGTTCTGGAGTCTCCAACCTGCCCTCCGTCTCCGATGGTTAATGAGTCATAGCCGATCTCCAGGTCAAACTCCTCAAAGTTGATCTGGATAACCTGTTGAAGTCTACCGATTACAACATATACTGCCAACGTATTTTACACTCATTTATATTATATACACATTATTATTCATTGGACAACAAAATTGTTCTCAGATTCTTATTTACAATTACAACCGATCTGGTACCGTGTGGCTCAGTTGGTAGAGCATGGTGCTTGCAATGTGTTTGTAACGCCAGGGTTGTGGGTTCGATTCCCACGAGGGACCAGTACGGAGAAAAAATGTATGAAATGTATGCATTCACTACTGTAAGTCGCTCTGGATAAGAGCGTCTGCTAAATGACTAAAATGTAAAATGAATGCATTGCTTTATTTGACTTGAATTATTTTATTTTATAAACAGTGTGTTCATTTGATTGGCTGTATAACAGGACGTGGTATCTGGTAAACAGCTATTAGACAGCTAATCCACCTCTGACAGAAAGCTTTAGGGAAGATAACAGAAACACAATCCATCCCAGCTACTGCACTGTATGCACTGCTATTACGTTATCAAGTCACAGCATGTGAACAGAGAATCATCGGACATTTACCCCACGTCACATTCATAAACAGACGCACTACCCGTGTGGCTCAGTTGGTAGAGCATGGTGTTTGCAACGCCAGGGTTGTGGGTTCGATTCCCACTGGGGACCAGTATGGGGGAAAAAAATTTAATATGAAATGTATGCATTCACTACTGTAAGTCGCTCTGGATAAGAGCGTCTGCTAAATGACTAAAATGTAAATGTACCAGCTGCTGATTTGCATAAACACACCTTTGGGACAGTGTTCAGAATCATATTCATTCAAGTCATTTTCTGATGTTTACTAAATACCCGCCCACAGCTTTCAGTTCACAATGAGTGAAAGACGATTCGATTAAACACAATGAATCCTAAACAAGTCCTGTCAAAACGGATGAATTTCGTCCAGTAGAGCGGGCATGTGTGTTTCTCTCAACCAAAAGCGAGGCCATGAATTGTTCAAACCAGAAGCACTGCAAATGGTCTTCAGGGAGGACTTTATAGATCGCTAATGGCACGGATTTGACAATCCCCCTCAGAACACAAATCAAATATTGAGAAGCAATCATGCAAAGATGCAATTTGAGATGAATTTATTGACTGAAATAATGAATTGCCTTTCTGTCTTCCCTTTTTATGAATCTTCTGGTCACAGTCACCTACGATGCATCCCAAATAGCATCCTATTTTCTATATAGTGCACAACTTCTGACCAGAGCCATATGAGCCCTGATGAAATGTAGTGCACTATATAGGGAATAGGTTGCTATTTGGGAAGCATCGTAGCTGACTGTGACCGAGCTACTCTCCTCCCTTAATTTAACCATACGCACAACCGAATATAACATGACACATGCAGGGAAGCTTTTAACATATAACATGACACATGCAGGGAAGCTTTTAACATATAACATGGCACATGCAGGGAAGCTTTTAACACAACCGAATATAACATGACACATGCAGGGAAGCTTTTAACACAACCGAATATAACATGACACATGCAGGGAAGCTTTTAACACAACTGAATATAACATGACACATGCAGGGAAGCTTTTAACATATAACATGACACATGTAGGGAGGCTTTTAACATATAACATGACACATGCAGGGAAGCTTTTAACATATAAAGGGACACATGCAGGGAAGCTTAATCTGAATGAAGAAAAACGGTGGAGCAGAATATTGTTGTTTTTAAGTGTATTTCTACCTCGTCCACACGGAGCTCAGATTAAAGCTTTGAAATGCCACGGGTGTCACATTGCTGTCGATGCCAACAGCGAAACATGACGGAAACATGCTTCTGTTGTTCTCTAGGACCTTGCAGTGTCTGTGCTTCGGGGAAGGACAGCACAGCGTCCCGAAGTGCACTCTATTCTTTACATAGTGCACTTTACCAAATGGCCACTGGTCAAACGTAGTGCACTAAATAGGGAAAATGGTGCCATTTGTGACGCACCCTGTGCCTGCAGAGTTTTCACGTAATTTTTGTTTTGAATTAGCAATGCAGGAACAGTGCATAATTATCCTAATGACGTTAGGTAACGTTAGCTACCACATGGTAATGTGAAGCATAGATAATGACTTCAATGTCAATGAGAGACTGGGAGAAACTAGGAGAGACTAGGAGAGACTGGGAGAGACTAGGAGAGACTGGGAGAGACTGGGAGAGACTAGGAGAGACTAGGAGAGACTAGGAGAGACTAGGAGAGACTGGGAGAGACTGGGAGAGACTAGGAGAGACTATGAGAGACTATGAGAGACTGGGAGAGACTGGGAGATCATAGGAGAGACTAGGAGAGACTGGGCGAGCATAGGAGAGACTAGGAGAGACTATGAGAGACTATGAGAGACTGGGAGAGACTGGGAGAAACTAGGAGAGACTAGGAGAGACTGGGAGAGACTGGGAGAGGCTAGGAGAGACTAGGAGAGACTGGGAGATCATAGGAGAGACTAGGAGAGACTGGGAGAGACTAGGAGAGACTGGGAGAGACTAAGAGAGACTAGGAGATCATAGGAGAGACTAGGAGAGACTGGGAGAGACTGGGAGAAACTAGGAGAGACTAGGAGAGACTAGGAGAGACTAGGAGAGACTATGAGAGACTATGAGAGACTGGGAGAGACTGGGAGAAACTAGGAGAGACTAGGAGAGACTGGGAGAGACTGGGAGAGGCTAGGAGAGACTAGGAGAGACTGGGAGATCATAGGAGAGACTAGGAGAGACTGGGAGAGACTAGGAGAGACTGGGAGAGACTAAGAGAGACTAGGAGATCATAGGAGAGACTAGGAGAGACTGGGAGAGACTGGGAGAAACTAGGAGAGACTAGGAGAGACTAGGAGAGACTAGGAGAGACTAGGAGAGACTGGGAGAGACTGGGAGAGACTGGGAGATCATAGGAGAGACTAGGAGAGACTGGGAGAGACTAGGAGAGACTGGGAGATCATAGGAGAGGCTAGGAGAGACTAGGAGAGACTGGGAGATCATAGGAGAGACTAGGAGAGACTAGGAGAGACTAGGAGAGACTGGGAGATCATAGGAGAGGCTAGGAGAGACTATGAGAGACTGGGAGATCATAGGAGAGACTAGGAGAGACTATGAGAGACTGGGAGATCATAGGAGAGACTAGGAGAAACTAGGAGAGACTAGGAGAGACTGGGAGATCATAGGAGAGACTAGAGGAGACTATGAGAGACTGGGAGAAACTAGGAGAGACTGGGAGAGACTGGGAGATCATAGGAGAGGCTAGGAGAGACTATGAGAGACTGGGAGATCATAGGAGAGACTAGGAGAGACTATGAGAGACTGGGAGATCATAGGAGAGACTAGGAGAAACTAGGAGAGACTAGGAGAGACTGGGAGATCATAGGAGAGACTAGGAGAGACTATGAGAGACTGGGAGAAACTAGGAGAGACTGGGAGATCATAGGAGAGACTAGGAGAGACTATGAGAGATTGGGAGAAACTAGGAGAGACTGGGAGAAACTAGGAGAGACTAGGAGAGACTGGGAGAGACTATGGGAGACTAGGAGAGACTGGGAGATCATAGGAGAGACTAGGAGAGACTAGGAGAGACTGGGAGATCATAGGAGAGGCTAGGAGAGACTATGAGAGACTGGGAGATCATAGGAGAGACTAGGAGAGACTAGGAGAGACTAGGAGAGACTGGGAGATCATAGGAGAGACTAGGAGAGACTATGAGAGATTGGGAGAAACTAGGAGAGACTAGGAGAGACTGGGAGATCATAGGAGAGACTAGGAGAGACTGGGCGAGCATAGGAGAGACTAGGAGAGACTGGGAGAGACTGGGAGATCATAGGAGAGACTAGGAGAGACTAGGAGAGACTAGGAGAGACTGGGAGATCATAGGAGAGACTAGGAGAGACTAGGAGGGACTAGGAGAGACTGGGAGATCATAGGAGAGACTAGGAGAGACTAGGAGAGACTGGGAGATCATAGGAGAGACTAGGATAGACTATGAGAGACTATGAGAGACTGGGAGATCATAGGAGAGACTAGGAGAGACTAGGAGAGACTAGGAAAGACTGGGAGATCATAGGAGAAACTATGAGAGACTGGGAGAGCATAGGAGAGACTGGGAGAGACTGGGAGAGACTGGGAGAGGCTAGGAGAGACTAGGAGAGACTAGGAGAGACTGGGAGAGACTAGGAGAGACTAGGAGAGACTAGGAGAGAGTAGGAGAGACTGGGAGAGCATAGGAGAGCATAGGAGAGCATAGAAGAGACTAGGAGAGCACAGGAGAGCATAGGAGAGACTAGGAGAGACTGGGAAAGACTAGGAGAGACTAGGAGAGAGCTGACCGGTAAAGGTTTAAGCATATAAACCATACCTTATTGGGGTTACTAGCAGTGATAATCCACACACAGTGGGAATTACTCTCGTACTGGATGGGGAAATTGGGAGAAGAGAAAGTCCCCGATGGACCCTGGAGTGTCGATCCGCACGTTTTCACTGAAACAAGAGACAAGAGTGAGATGTTTAAATGAGAGACTAGAATATGTCACGTTTACTCAATGTTCCGCGGCTCTTTAACTGAAACAAGACTCAATCACTCAAAGATTCAATCATGGACACTCTTACTGACAGTTGTGGCTGCTTTGTGTGATGTATTGTTGTCTCTACCTCCTTGCCCTTTGTGCTGTTGTCTCTGCCCAATAACGTTTGTACCATGTTTTGTGCTGCTACCATGTTGTGTTGCTACCATGCTGTGTTGTCATGTTGTGTTGCTACCATGCTGTGTTTTCATGTGTTGCTGCCATGCTGTTGTCATGTTGTGTTGCTACCATGCTGTGTTTTCATGTGTTGCTGCCATGTTGTTGTCATGTTGTGTTGCTACCATGCTGTGTTGTCATGTGTTGCTGCCATGCTGTGTTGTTATCTTAGGTCTCTTTTTATGGTCTCTCTTTATGTAGTGTTGTGTTGCTACCATGCTGTGTTGTTGTCATGTTGTGTTGCTACCATGCTGTGTTGTTGTCATGTTGTGTTGCTACCATGCTGTGTTGTTGTCTTAGGTCTCTCTGTATGTAGTGTTGTGTTGCTACCATGCTGTGTTGTTATCTTAGGTCTCTTTTTATGGTCTCTCTTTATGTAGTGTTGTGTTGCTACCATGCTGTGTTGTTATCTTAGGTCTCTTTTTATGGTCTCTCTTTATGTAGTGTTGTGTTGTTTCTCTTGTCGTGATGTCATGTGTTGCTGCCATGCTGTGTTGTTGTCTTTGGTCTCTCTTTATGTGGTGTTGTGTTGTCTCTCTTGTCGTGATGTGTGTTTTGCCCTGTATTTTATTTACTTTATGTTTAATCCCCCGTCCCCGCAGGAGGCCTTTTGCCTTTTGGTAGGCCATCATTGTAAATAAGAATTTGTTCTTCACTGACTTGTCTAGTTAAATAAAGGTTAAATAAAAAAATGGAAAAATTAAAAAGAGACAGGAGTGAGATGTATAAACGGGAGACTAGAAAATGTCATGTTTAGTCAATGTTCTGCAGCTCTTTAACTGAAACAAGAGACAGGACTGAGATGTTTAAACGGGATACTAGAAAATGTCATGTTTAGTCAATGTTCTGCAGCTCTTTAACTGAAACAAGAGACAGGAGTGAGATGTATAAATGCAGAGAGGGAATAATACCTTGTGTAAAGGCCTGCTGGTGTAATATTCTCTGCTATCGTACAATATTAAACAGAGGTAAAGGATTGACCATTAGAATCTGCATATATCCACAGGCCCTGGTTTAATCAAAGCAGTTATCTATATTAGATGTACCCGAAAGAGGGCTTCATCTTTACGGACAGGTCTGTGGTCGCTCCAAGCAGCATGTATCTATATTAGATGTACCAGGAAGAGGGCCTCACCTTTACAGACAGGTCTGTGGTCGCTCCAAGCAGCATGTATCTATATTAGATGTACCCGAAAGAGGGCTTCATCTTTACGGACAGGTCTGTGGTCGCTCCAAGCAGCATGTATCTATATTAGATGTACCAGGAAGAGGGCCTCACCTTCACAGACAGGTCTGTGGTCGCTCCAAGCAGCATGTATCTATATTAGATGTACCAGGAAGAGGGCCTCACCTTTACAGACAGGTCTGTGGTCGCTCCAAGCAGCATGTATCTATATTAGATGTACCAGGAAGAGGGCCTCACCTTTACAGACAGGTCTGTGGTCGCTCCAGGCAGCATGTATCTATATTAGATGTACCAGGAAGAGGGCCTCACCTTCACAGACAGGTCTGTGGTCGCTCCAGGCAGCATGTATCTATATTAGATGTACCAGGAAGAGGGCCTCACCTTTACAGACAGGTCTGTGGTCGCTCCAGGCAGCATGTATCTATATTAGATGTACCAGGAAGAGGGCCTCACCTTTACAGACAGGTCTGTGGTCGCTCCAAGCAGCATGTATCTATATTAGATGTACCAGGAAGAGGGCCTCACCTTCACAGACAGGTCTGTGGTCGCTCCAGGCAGCATGTATCTATATTAGACGTACCAGGAAGAGGGCCTCACCTTTACAGACAGGTCTGTGGTCGCTCCAGGCAGCGAACACCTCAGCCACCCTCTGACAGGTGATGGTTTTGGAGCCCTGCAGCACATGGTCCTCATCACAGGTAAACTGAGCCGTCGCTCCAATGCTTGAACACATAACAACACATTCATGTAATAAAGGAAGTCTTTACAAGAAAAAGGTTGAGAGGAGCTCCACCCACACAGTCTAGCTCCACCCACACAGTCTAGCTCCACCCTCACAGTCTAGCTCCACCCTCACAGTCTAGCTCCACCCACACAGTCTAGCTCCACCCTCACAGTCTAGCTCCACCCACACAGTCTAGCTCCACCCACACAGTCTAGCTCCACCCACACAGTCTAGCTGCACCCTCACAGTCTAGCTCCACCCACACAGTCTAGCTCCACCCTCAAAGTCTAGCTCCACCCACACAGTCTAGCTCCACCCACACAGTCTAGCTCCACCCACACAGTCTAGCTCCACCCACACAGTCTAGCTCCACCCTCACAGTCTAGCTCCACCCACACAGTCTAGCTCCACCCTCAAAGTCTAGCTCCACCCACACAGTCTAGCTCCACCCTCACAGTCTAGCTCCACCCTCACAGTCTAGCTCCACCCACACAGTCTAGCTCCACCCACACAGTCTAGCTCCACCCTCACAGTCTAGCTCCACCCTCACAGTCTAGCTCCACCCACACAGTCTAGCTCCACCCTCACAGTCTAGCTCCACCCTCACAGCCTAGCTCCACCCTCACAGTCTAGCTCCACCCACGCAGTCTAGCTCCACCCACACAGTCTAGCTCCACCCTCACAGTCTAGCTCCACCCTCACAGTCTAGCTCCACCCACGCAGTCTAGCTCCACCCACACAGTCTAACTCCACCCACACAGTCTAGCTCCACCCACACAGTCTAGCTCCACCCACACAGTCTAGCTCCACCCTCACAGTCTAGCTCCACCCACACAGTTTAATATAATAAGAAGCTTTGGGATCAGCTTTGGGACATCTTATGGACAGATGGACTGAGGACATATTATGAACAGATGGACTGAGGACATATTATGGACAGATGGACTGAGGAGATATTATGGACAGATGGACTGAGGCCATATTATGGACAGATAGACTGAGGCCAAATGGACAGACGGACTGAGGACATATTATGAACAGATGCACTGAGGACATATTATGGACAGATGGACTGAGGACATATTATGGACAGATGGACTGAGGACATATTATGAACAGATGGACTGAGGACATATTATGCACAGATGGACTGAGGACATATTATGGACAGATGGACTGAGGACATATTATGAACAGATGGACTGAGGACATATTATGCACAGATGGACTGAGGACATATTAGGGACAGATGAACTGATGCCATATTACTGACAGATGGCCATATTATTGACAGATGGACTGAGGCCATATTATGCACAAACGGACTGAAGCCATAACTGCAAATTAAAATATCTAGTTTTGTCTCTTTTTTACTAGGGCCTGAAGTCTAGAGGATGTATTATATTCTAATTGAGTCCATGGCTGGATATCAAAGGGCCTCCTGTTCTCCATATAGTGAACTACTTCTGACCAGGGCCCATTTAGGACACAGGCCCATGTGAGGTAGGTCTGACCAGGGCCCATTTAGGACACAGGCCCATGTGAGGTAGGTCTGACCAGGGCCCATTTAGGACACAGGCCCATGTGAAGTAGGTCTGACCAGGGCCCATGTGAGGTAGGTCTGACCAGGGCCCATTTAGGACACAGGCCCATGTGAGGTAGGTCTGACCAGGGCCCATTTAGGACACAGGCCCATGTGAGGTAGGTCTGACCAGGGCCCATTTAGGACACAGGCCCATGTGAGGTAGGTCTGACCAGGGCCCATTTCGGACACAGGCCCATGTGAGGTAGGTCTGACCAGGGCCCATTTAGGACACAGGCCCATGTGAGGTAGGTCTGACCAGGGCCCATTTAGGACACAGGCCCATGTGAGGTAGGTCTGACCAGGGCCCATTTAGGACACAGGCCCATGTGAGGTAGGTCTGACCAGGGCCCATTTAGGACACAGGCCCATGTGAGGTAGGTCTGACCAGGGCCCATTTAGGACACAGGCCCATGTGAGGTAGGTAGACAGGCACGTTTAGTTACGGACGAGCTCACCTGAAGTCAGAGCCTGTGCGTTTGCCGTTCTCAGGTTCTCCCGGGTCTGGGCAATAATTGGACACCTGTTTAATTCCTCCTTCGTTCACTGTAGGAACACAATATCAGGTAAAAACACAATGTTACTGGTTATCAGGCTTATTGATTCACTATAGAAACACACCAATCAGGTAGAAATATAACGTCACTGGTTATCAGGAGGAAAGGAGAGGAGGAGAAGGAAAGGGGGGGAGAGGAGAGGAGAAGGAAGGGGGAGGAGGAGGAAAGGGGGAGAGGAGAGGAGAAGGAAAGGGGGGAGAGGAGAAGGAAGGGGGAGGAGGAGGAAAGGGGGGGAGGAGGAGGAGAAGGAAAGGGGGGAGAGGAGAGGAGAAGGAAGGGGGAGGAGGAGGAAAGGGGGGGAGGAGGAGGAGAAGGAAAGGGGGGGAGAGAGGAGGAGAAGGAAGGGGGAGGAGGAGGAAAGGGGGGGAGGAGGAGGAGAAGGAAAGGGGGGAGAGGAGAAGGAAGGGGGAGGAGGAGGAAAGGGGGGGAGGAGGAGGAGAAGGAAAGGGGGGAGAGGAGAGGAGAAGGAAGGGGGAGGAGGAGGAAAGGGGGGGGAGGAGGAGGAGAAGGAAAGGGGGAGGAGGAGAGGAGAAGGAAGGGGGAGGAGGAGGAAAGGGGAGGAGGAGGAGAAGGAAAGGGGGGAGAGGAGAAGGAAGGGGGAGGAGGAGGAAAGGGGAGGAGGAGGAGGAGAAGGAAAGGGGGGGAGAGAGGAGGAGGAAAGGGGGGGAGGAGGAGGAGAAGGAAGGGGGAGGAGGAGGAAAGGGGGGGAGGAGGAGGAGAAGGAAAGGGGGGAGAGGAGAGGAGAAGGAAGGGGGAGGAGGAGGAAAGGAGAGGAGGAGAAGGAAAGGGGGGGAGAGGAGAGGAGAAGGAAGGGGGAGGAGGAGGAAAGGGGGGGAGGAGGAGGAGAAGGAAAGGGGGGAGAGGAGAAGGAAGGGGGAGGAGGAGGAAAGGGGGGGAGGAGGAGGAGAAGGAAAGGGGGGAGAGAGGAGGAGGAGGAGAAGGAAAGGGGGGAGAGGAGAAGGAAGGGGGGAGGAGGAGAAGGAGGAAAGGGGGGAGGAGAAGGAGGGGGGGAGGAGGAGAAGAAGGAAAGGGAGGAGGAGAAGGAAGGGGGGAGGAGGAGGAGGAGGAGGAGGAGAAGGAAAGGGGGGAGGAGAAGGAGGGGGGGAGGAGGAGGAGGAGGAAAGGGGGGAGGAGAAGGAAGGGGGGAGGAGGAGGAGGAGGAGGAAAGGTGGGAGGAGAAGGAGGGGGGGAGGAGGAGGAGGAGGAAAGGGGGGAGGAGAAGGAAGGGGGGAGGAGGAGGAGGAGGAAAGGGGGGAGGAGAAGGAGGGGGGCGAGGAGGAGAAGAAGGAAAGGGGGGAGGAGAAGGAAGGGGGGAGGAGGAGGAGGAGGAGGAGGAGAAGGAAAGGGGGGAGGAGAAGGAAGGGGGGGAGTGGGAGGAGTGGGAGGGATCATGTACACCACAATCATGTTTTCAATTGTATATGTAATTTAAGGTATATAAGTCAACATATATACAAATATACCACTAACATACAGTATAAGGCACTGTAAAACACACAATCTACGGTATATACAAATATACCACTAACATACAGTATAAGGCACTGTAAAACACACAATCTACTGTATATACAAATATACCACTAACATACAGTATAAGGTAAAACACACAATCTACTGTATATACAAATATACCACTAACATACAGTATAAGGTAAAACACACAATCTACTGTATATACAAATATACCACTAACATACAGCATAAGGCCCTGTAAAACACACAATCTACTGTATATACAAATATACCACTAACATACAGCATAAGGCCCTGTAAAACACACAATCTACTGTATATACAAATATACCACTAACATACAGCATAAGGCACTGTAAAACACACAATCTTACCAGATCCTTATTAGACGGCTTATTAGATCTTTCGACAAATAATACAAGATTCTTATTTGATGTTCATGTCTCTTTTCCACATGGGTAAACAACGTAGCTTTACAGAGCCCATTTCCAGCCGAGCACTGGGGGGCATTGCGTTTGTTAAAAAAGACTAAGGACTGCACTTCAGCGATTCCTTTTGAGTTCCATCTAGAACCCTCTACACAGAGGGTTCTACCTGGAACCAAAAAGGGTTCTACCTGGAACCAAAAAGGGTTCTACCTGGAACCAAAAAGGGCTCTACCTGGAACCAAAAGGGTTCTACCTGGAACCAAAAGGGTTCTACCTGGAACCAAAAGGGTTCTACCTGGAACCAAAAAGGGTTCTACCTGGAACCAAAAGGGTTCTCCTATGGGGACAGCCAAAGAACCCTTTTGGAACACTTTTCTCTATGAGTGGAGCTAAATGCCCCAGCTTAAAACAAAACAACCCACACATCTCAAACAAGCAAACAGCCCAAAACACAAACACACACAGTAAATGATTAGCATGAAGATGAACAGGAAACTTACTCAAAGACAATTTGTTATTGTTGTCCTTTCCCGGAAGTAACTTTACCCCTCTGGATTTCAGCTCTCCAGAGCTTTTCACTGGTTGAGAGCAATAAAAACAATGGCATTAGATAAAAGAAAGTTCCAGCATTAGTTCAGTAATAACACATTGTCCCTATGAGGAATCAACATCATGAATAATTGCTATCGGATTCATATTTGTTTCAGTAAAGTGATTCCATTATCCCTGCTACATACAGAATAGTGATCCATTATCCCTGCTACATACAGAATAGTGATCCATTATCCCTGCTACATACAGAATAGTGATTCCATTATCCCTGCTACATACAGAATAGTGATCCATTATCCCTGCTACATACAGAATAGTGATTCCATTACCCCTGCTACATACAGAGAAGTGATCCATTATCCCTGCTACATACAGAATAGTGATCCATTATCCCTGCTACATACAGAATAGTGATCCATTATCCCTGCTACATACAGAATAGTGATCCATTATCCCTGCTACATACAGCGAAGTGATCCATTATCCCTGCTACATACAGAATAGTGATCCATTATCCCTGCTACATACAGAATAGTGATCCATTATCCCTGCTACATACAGAATAGTGATCCATTATCCCTGCTACATACAGAAAAGTGATTCCATTATCCCTGCTACATACAGATTAGTGATCCATTATCCCTGCTACATACAGAATATTGATCCACTACCCCTGCTACATACAGAAAAGTGATCCATTATCCCTGCTACATACAGAAAAGTGAGCCATTACCCCTGCTACATACAGAGAAGTGATCCATTATCCCTGCTACATACAGAATAGTGATCCATTATCCCTGCTACATACAGAAAAGTGAGCCATTACCCCTGCTACATACAGAAAAGTGAGCCATTACCCCTGCTACATACAGAGAAGTGATCCATTATCCCTGCTACATACAGAATAGTGATCCATTATCCCTGCTACATACAGACCATAACTTCATTGATAAATTCCATAAAAATGTAATTACAAATACTTATTTCCCTCATTAAAATGCAAATCATTTTATAACATTTTTGACATGCGTTTTTCTGGATTTTTGTTGTTGTTGTTATTCTGTCTCTCACTGTTCAAATAAACCTACCATTAAAATTATAGACCGATCATTTCTTTGTCAGTGGGCAAACGTACAAAATCAGCAGGGGATCAAATACTTTTTTTCCCTCACTGTATCCAATCAAATACAAAATTGATATACCTTTTAATGAATATGATAAGAATATAATAGAATGAATCTGAAAGCGATCCTCTAGGGCCCTCCTAGACAGATCCGCTGCCTTGTTTTCCCTTCCTCCCCTCTGATCAGGGACTGATTATGACGTAGGAAGCCAAGTGGGTGCAATGAATTTTCAGGTACAACAGAAAACTGTCACCGGGGAAATGTCTTGTGACATACAATAATTTCAACACAAACAGACCAACCAACATTATTACAGAGATATTTGCGTCCCTTAATAGCACCTTTTCAGTGCACCTATAGGGATCTGGTCAAAAGTAGTGCACTATATGCACTACACCAAACACCATCATTGAGAAAATGGTTTTCATGTATGGCCTGGATTGGCCAGCTAGCTGTTAGGCTGCTTTATAAACATTATCTTCAAAGTCCTGGTAAAGGAGAATGGGAAGGTAATGTATTATAGAAGTCTGTCTGGCTCTGCAGTGTGTTACGGAAGCAGTGTATAATACATCTGTAACAATTTGACCAATCAGGGAGGGGGCCTTTGGTCTGGAGGGATACAACTAGAACAAAGGCATCCTTAGTCTTTAACCAATCAGAGACGAGTGAATGCAACTGGTTACTGATCAGTAGACAAGATGAGGATGAAACGCTGCACGGATACATGAGATCTTCAGAAAAGTAGTAGGTAGAAAGTACTCTTTGGTAAGGGGTTATGAGTGGTTATAAGGGGTTATGAGGGGTTATGAGTGGTTATAAGCGGTTATGAGTGGTTATGAGGGGTTATTAGGGGTTATGAGTGGTTATAAGGGGTTATGAGTGGTTATAAGGGGTTATGAGTGGTTATAAGGGGTTATGAGTGGTTATCAGGGGTTATAAGTGGTTATCAGGGGTTATAAGTGGTTATAAGGGGTTATGAGTGGCCATTAGGGGTATTGAGTGGTTATTAGGGGTTATGAGTGGTTATAAGGGGTTATGAGTGGTTATGAGGGGTTATGAGTGGTTATGAGTAGTTATAAGGGGCTATGAGTGGTTATTAGGGGTTATGAGGGGTCATTAGGGGCTATGAAGGGTTATTAGGGGTTATGAGTGGTTATAAGGGGTTATGAGTGATTATTAGGGATTATTAGTGGTTATTAGGGGTTATGAGTGGTTATAAGGGGTTATTAGGGGGCTAATGGTGGTTATTAGGGGTTATGAGTGGTTATTAGTAGTTATTAGGGATTATTAGGTATCAAAGAACAAGGAGGACCTGTTGAACATAGCAACACCAAAAAGGTCAGGTAATCGTATAAAGAGTTCCTTGGTCCTCCTTGTCCGTTCTGGTTGTTATTCAATTACAAAGACTTTCAGGTGAAAAAAATAACATCTTATGGTTATCAAATGTGTCAATGAATTCATTAAATAATTGGGTAATTATGTCTTACCTTGATACTGAAGTGTGAATCCTTTATGTCGATGATTCCTATCGGTCACAAAATGGAGTCTTAGCCAGTTCTTGTTGCTGATGATGGGTGCTGGTATATTCATACCGGATAACCTGCAGGTAAAGATACAGACATAACAGCCTCTGTAAATCTGACTGTTCAATCACCAGATAACCTGCAGGAAAAGCTAAAGGGTTAACAATAACTGTAATCTGACTGTTCAATCGCCAGTCATGTCTGTCCACTTCCAGACAATCTGTATCTCAACCGTTGTTACTTCAAGAACAAGAAGAGAAAGGATCAACCAGTATCTGGTATCTAAAGAACAAGGTTATCAGACACAGCTGGTGTAGTCTATAACAACATGGTTATCAGCTGGTGTAGTCTATAACAACAAGGTTATCAGACACAGCTGGTGTAGTCTATAACAACATGGTTATCAGACACAGCTGGTGTAGTCTATAACAACATGGTTATCAGACACAGCTGGTGTAGTCTATAACAACATGGTTATCAGACACAGCTGGTGTAGTCTATAACAACATGGTTATCAGACACAGCTGGTGTAGTCTATAACAACATGGTTATCAGCTGGTGTAGTCTATAACAACATGGTTATCAGCTGGTGTAGTCTATAACAACATGGTTATCAGACACAGCTGGTGAGTTCCCTTTCTCTCTCTACATGGTTATCAGCTGCTGTAGTCTATAACAACATGGTTATCAGCTGCTGTAGTCTGCTCTGTTCTACTCCCAGGTATTCAGCATGCTGTACTCTGATCTAATCCCAGGGATTCAGCATGCTGTGCTCTGTTCTAATCCCAGGGATTCAGCATGCTGTGCTCTGATCTAATCCCAGGGATTCAGCATGCTGTGCTCTGTTCTAATCCCAGGGATTCAGCATGCTGTGCTCTCTCCCTGCCAGAGGCCTGTGCTGGTTTCTCTGGCTAACCAGGCCAGGGTTGAGTGGCATCCTAACCCATTTACACTGCATTACTTTAACCAGGGCCCATAGGGCCAGAACCACACTATAACCCATTTACACTGCATTACTTTAACCAGGGCCCACAGGGCCACACTATATAAGGGATATACTGCACTACTTTAACCAGGGCCCACAGGGCCACACTATATAAGGGATATACTGCACTACATTAACCAGGGCCCACAGGGCCAGAACCACACTATATAGGGAACATACTGCATTACTTTAACCAGGGCCCACAGGGCCATAACCACAATATATAGGGAACATACTGCACTACATTAACCAGGGCCCACAGGACCATAACCACACTATATAGGGAACATACTGCACTACATTAACCAGGGCCCACAGGGCCATAACCACACTATATAGGGAACATACTGCACTACATTAACCAGGGCCCACAGGGCCAGAACCACACTATATAGGGAACATACTGCACTACATTAACCAGGGCCCACAGGGCCATAACCACACTATATAGGGAACATACTGCACTACATTAACCAGGGCCCACAGGGCCAGAACCACACTATATAGGGAACATACTGCACTACATTAACCAGGGCCCACAGGGCCAGAACCACACTATATAGGGAACATACTGCACTACATTAACCAGGGCCCACAGGGCCAGAACCACACTATATAGGGAACATACTGCACTACATTAACCAGGGCCCACAGGGCCAGAACCAGACTATATAGGGAACATACTGCACTACTTTAGCCAGAGCCCACAGGGCCAGAACCAGACTATATAGGGAACATACTGCACTACATTAACCAGGGCCCACAGGGCCAGAACCAGACTATATAGGGAACATACTGCACTACATTAACCAGGGCCCACAGGGCCAGAACCACACTATATGGGGAACATACTGCACTACATTAACCAGGGCCCACAGGGCCAGAACCACACTATATAGGGAACATACTGCACTACATTAACCAGGGCCCACAGGGCCAGAACCAGACTATATAGGGAACATACTGCACTACATTAACCAGGGCCCACAGGGCCAGAACCACACTATATAGGGAACATACTGCACTACATTAACCAGGGCCCACAGGGCCAGAACCACACTATATAGGGAACATACTGCACTACATTAACCAGGGCCCACAGGGCCAGAACCACACTATATAGGGAACATACTGCACTACATTAACCAGGGCCCACAGGGCCAGAACCAGACTATATAGGGAACATACTGCACTACTTTAGCCAGAGCCCACAGGGCCAGAACCAGACTATATAGGGAACATACTGCACTACATTAACCAGGGCCCACAGGGCCAGAACCAGACTATATAGGGAACATACTGCACTACATTAACCAGGGCCCACAGGGCCAGAACCACACTATATAGGGAACATACTGCACTGCATTAACCAGGGCCCACAGGGCCAGAACCACACTATATAGGGAACATACTGCACTACATTAACCAGGGCCCACAGGGCCAGAACCAGACTATATAGGGAACATACTGCACTACATTAACCAGGGCCCACAGGGCCAGAACCACACTATATAGGGAACATACTGCACTACATTAACCAGGGCCCACAGGGCCAGAACCAGACTATATAGGGAACATACTGCACTACATTAACCAGGGCCCACAGGGCCAGAACCACACTATATAGGGAACATACTGCACTACATTAACCAGGGCCCACAGGGCCAGAACCACACTATATAGGGAACATACTGCACTACATTAACCAGGGCCCACAGGGCCAGAACCAGACTATATAGGGAACATACTGCACTACTTTAGCCAGAGCCCACAGGGCCAGAACCAGACTATATAGGGAACATACTGCACTACATTAACCAGGGCCCACAGGGCCAGAACCACACTATATAGGGAACATACTGCACTACATTAACCAGGGCCCACAGGGCCAGAACCAGACTATATAGGGAATATACTGCACTACATTAACCAGGGCCCACAGGGCCAGAACCACACTATATAGGGAACATACTGCACTACATTAACCAGGGCCCACAGGGCCAGAACCAGACTATATAGGGAACATACTGCACTACATTAACCAGGGCCCACAGGGCCAGAACCACACTATATAGGGAACATACTGCACTACATTAACCAGGGCCCACAGGGCCAGAACCAGACTATATAGGGAACATACTGCACTACATTAACCAGGGCCCACAGGGCCAGAACCACACTATATAGGGAACATACTGCACTACATTAACCAGGGCCCACAGGGCCAGAACCAGACTATATAGGGAACATACTGTACTACATTAACCAGGGCCCACAGGGCCAGAACCACACTATATAGGGAACATACTGCACTACATTAACCAGGGCCCACAGGGCCAGAACCACACTATATAGGGAACATACTGCACTACATTAACCAGGGCCCACAGGGCCAGAACCAGACTATATAGGGAACATACTGCACTACATTAACCAGGGCCCACAGGGCCAGAACCACACTATATAGGGAACATACTGCACTACATTAACCAGGGCCCACAGGGCCAGAACCACACTATATAGGGAACATACTGCACTACATTAACCAGGGCCCACAGGGCCAGAACCAGACTATATAGGGAACATACTGCACTACTTTAGCCAGAGCCCACAGGGCCAGAACCAGACTATATAGGGAACATACTGCACTACATTAACCAGGGCCCACAGGGCCAGAACCAGACTATATAGGGAACATACTGCACTACATTAACCAGGGCCCACAGGGCCAGAACCACACTATATAGGGAACATACTGCACTACATTAACCAGGGCCCACAGGGCCAGAACCAGACTATATAGGGAACATACTGCACTACATTAACCAGGGCCCACAGGGCCAGAACCACACTATATAGGGAACATACTGCACTACATTAACCAGGGCCCACAGGGCCAGAACCACACTATATAGGGAACATACTGCACTACATTAACCAGGGCCCACAGGGCCAGAACCACACTATATAGGGAACATACTGCACTACATTAACCAGGGCCCACAGGGCCAGAACCAGACTATATAGGGAACATACTGCACTACATTAACCAGGGCCCACAGGGCCAGAACCAGACTATATAGGGAACATACTGCACTACATTAACCAGGGCCCACAGGGCCAGAACCACACTATATAGGGAACATACTGCACTACATTAACCAGGGCCCACAGGGCCAGAATCACACTATATAGGGAACATACTGCACTACATTAACCAGGGCCCACAGGGCCAGAACCAGACTATAGGGAACATACTGCACTACATTAACCAGGGCCCACAGGGCCAGAACCACACTATATAGGGAACATACTGCACTACATTAACCAGGGCCCACAGGGCCAGAACCAGACTATATAGGGAACATACTGCACTACATTAACCAGGGCCCACAGGGCCAGAACCACACTATATAGGGAACATACTGCACTACATTAACCAGGGCCCACAGGGCCAGAACCACACTATATAGGGAACATACTGCACTACATTAACCAGGGCCCACAGGGCCAGAACCAGACTATATAGGGAACATACTGCACTACTTTAGCCAGAGCCCACAGGGCCAGAACCAGACTATATAGGGAACATACTGCACTACATTAACCAGGGCCCACAGGGCCAGAACCACACTATATAGGGAACATACTGCACTACATTAACCAGGGCCCACAGGGCCAGAACCAGACTATATAGGGAATATACTGCACTACATTAACCAGGGCCCACAGGGCCAGAACCACACTATATAGGGAACATACTGCACTACATTAACCAGGGCCCACAGGGCCAGAACCAGACTATATAGGGAACATACTGCACTACATTAACCAGGGCCCACAGGGCCAGAACCACACTATATAGGGAACATACTGCACTACATTAACCAGGGCCCACAGGGCCAGAACCAGACTATATAGGGAACATACTGCACTACATTAACCAGGGCCCACAGGGCCAGAACCACACTATATAGGGAACATACTGCACTACATTAACCAGGGCCCACAGGGCCAGAACCAGACTATATAGGGAACATACTGTACTACATTAACCAGGGCCCACAGGGCCAGAACCACACTATATAGGGAACATACTGCACTACATTAACCAGGGCCCACAGGGCCAGAACCACACTATATAGGGAACATACTGCACTACATTAACCAGGGCCCACAGGGCCAGAACCAGACTATATAGGGAACATACTGCACTACATTAACCAGGGCCCACAGGGCCAGAACCAGACTATATAGGGAATATACTGTACTACATTAACCAGGGCCCACAGGGCCAGAACCAGACTATATAGGGAACATACTGCACTACATTAACCAGGGCCCACAGGGCCAGAACCACACTATATAGGGAACATACTGCACTACATTAACCAGGGCCCACAGGGCCAGAACCAGACTATATAGGGAACATACTGCACTACATTAACCAGGGCCCACAGGGCCAGAACCACACTATATAGGGAATATACTGCACCACATTAACCAGGGCCCACAGGGCCAGAACCAGACTATATAGGGAACATACTGCACTACATTAACCAGGGCCCACAGGGCCAGAACCACACTATATAGGGAATATACTGCACTACATTAACCAGGGCCCACAGGGCCAGAACCACACTATATAGGGAACATACTGCACTACATTAACCAGGGCCCACAGGGCCAGAACCACACTATATAGGAAACATACTGCACTACATTAACCAGGGCCCACAGGGCCAGAACCAGACTATATAGGGAACATACTGCACTACATTAACCAGGGCCCACAGGGCCAGAACCAGACTATATAGGGAATATACTGCACTACATTAACCAGGGCCCACAGGGCCAGAACCAGACTATATAGGGAATATACTGCACTACATTAACCAGGGCCCACAGGGCCAGAACCAGACTATATAGGGAATATACTGCACTACATTAACCAGGGCCAGAACCAGACTATATAGGGAATATACTGCACTACATTAACCAGGACCCACAGGGCCAGAACCACACTATATAGGGAATATACTGCACTACATTAACCAGGACCCACAGGGCCAGAACCACACTATATAGTGAACATACTGCACTACTTTAACCAGGGCCCACAGGGCCAGAACCAGACTATATAGGGAACATACTGCACTACATTAACCAGGGCCCACAGGGCCAGAACCAGACTATATAGGGAACATACTGCACTACATTAACCAGGGCCCACAGGGCCAGAACCAGACTATATAGGGAATATGGTGCCATTTGGGCCGAACCCTGATGCTTTTATCGTCTGCCTTCAACAATCCTTCCTCGGCTCCCCGCCTTTCCACCTGCCTCTCTCCCTCCCCGCCTGCCTCCCTCCTTCTCTCCCTCCCTGCCTCTCCTCAGCCTCACACACGGTCAATGCAACACAATACAAACCCAACATACAGCTATTAAACAAGGTTTTAGACAGGACAAACAGTCAATGCAACACAATACAAACCCAAGATACAGCTATTAAACAAGGTTTTAGAAAGGTCAAACAGTCAATTTGGGGCTCCCGAGTGGCGCAGCGGTCTAAGGCACTGTATATAAGTGCTAGAGGCGTCACTACAGACCCCGGTTCGATTCCAGGCTGTATCACAACCCGGCCGTGATTGGGAGTCCCATAAGGCGGCGCACAATTGGCCCAGCGCCGTCTGCGTTTGGCCGAGGTAGGCAGTCATTGTAAAAAAAAAATAATAATAATTGTTTCTTAACTGACAAGTCTAGTTAAACAAAGGTTAAATAAATAACAAGAGATATCAGTAAGGATGTAAAACGGTGTTTCTGAGGTGTGAAGGGACTTTGGTTTGGTCAGATAATATACTTGGCATTTTGAGGTTATTTTTCAACAGTGTGCAGCTCCATAATAACTTGTTATTACATTTTACATTTTATTCATTTAGCAGAAGCTTTTTTTCCAGAGCGACTTACAGTCTGCGCATTCATCTTATTGAGGAAGCTATGGGGAAACAACCACATATCTCAGCCATAGTAAGTAAATGTTTATATCAGCATTAGTCTGCCTTGTTATTGTAATCATATGTTACGGTAACATAACACTTTGACAAGCCTGTCCTACAGCTGCTGTAATCATGTTACAGTAACATCACACTATGACAAGCCTGTCCTACAGCTGCTGTAATCATGTCACAGTAACATAATACTATGACAAGCCTGTCCTACAGCTGCTGTAATCATATGTTACTGTAACATAACACTATGACAAGCCTGTCCTACAGCTGCTGTAATCATATGTTACGGTAACATCACACTATGACAAGCCTGTCCTACAGCTGCTGTAATCATGTTACAGTAACATAACACTATGACAAGCCTGTCCTACAGCTGCTGTAATCATATGTTACGGTAACATAACACTATGACAAGCCTGTCCTACAGCTGCTGTAATCATGTTACAGTAACATAACACTATGACAAGCCTGTCCTACAGCTGCTGTAATCATGTTACAGTAACATAACACCATGACAAGCCTGTCCTACAGCTGCTGTAATCATGTTACGGTAACATAACACTATGAAAAGCCTGTCCTACAGCTGCTGTAATCATATGTTACGGTAACATAACACTATGAGAAGCATGTCTTACAGTTGCTGTAATCACATCAATCATTATGTTAGAATAACCTATGTGACCTTTTCAATGTGAAAAATTCCAATAATATTCTGAATCTGAGATATCTCAGACTGTTACCAGTACTACAGAGTATAACTATTGAATAACACAACCCAAAGACATTTGTCATGATTTGCCCTTTTCCCCCCTCTCTCTCTCTCTCCCACTACAGTTTTGTGATTGCTACTCTTTTAGAAATGGAAGTTAAATCCCTTTGTTACCACAGACAGAGAGACGTTGTAGTACGGTAAACATCAAAAGGTTGAATAATGAAAGAATATTTCTGCATTCCAAACAACTGGAAGGGTCCGTGAATACTTAAAGAACAATCTTGTTGAATTCATTTCTAATTTGTGATGTAACTAAGTGTTACAGATCATTCTGGAACATTCATTGCGCACACCTGGCCCCTATTCCCACTGATTGTATTGGTATATATGTGCCCTTTGTTTACCATGGTGGGGTCGATTATTGTTACAATGTCCGTTGGTGCGTGTCAGTACCTGTGCTGTGTGTTTTGTGCTTTCGTGCCCTTGTGGATTGCGTAGATGATTAAGGGTCTCGTCCCGTGTGTTAATCATTGTGCGTGTGTGTTATTTATTCGAGGTTCTCCTCGCTCTTTTGTTTTGGGTTTCAACCCTGTGTTTTTGTTACGTGTTTGCAAGGTCTTCATCCCTGTGCCTTTACACGGCACGGCTGTAATTTGGGTTTAATTAAAAAAACTATTACGCATTCCTGCGCCTGTCTCCCGAATCATTTCTGCCAACGTGACTCTAGGAACAGTAGAACAACATAACTGTATCTCTGAATGTGTATATTTCCCAGTGATCAGATTCACATCTTGATGTTGTGGAACTTATATGATTAAATACGAAACTATTTGTGAGAAGATGTAATGTGGTGTTAGCCTGTCACAATAGTTGAAGCCGTGTTGTATGGACCAAACTGCAGACGGAATGTGGATGCTCATCTTGTATTTATTATAAAATAAAGTGAACACCAAAATAACAAAAACGAAGAACTCACGAACAACAAAACAGTCTTGTCAGGCTCACACAGGCAAAACAAGAACCACGGAACTCACGACAGGCTGACAGGCTGACAGGCTAACAGGCTTACTACAAACAAAAAGACTAGCAGTGTTAGCACAACCACCCACAAACCCAAGTGACAAACATACTCCTAAATATATGACTCCCAATCAGGAACAACGATCCCCAGCTGTTCCTGATCAGGAGTCACAAGACTAACACAGAAACAGATATACTAGACAACACATACAGACTTCTTCTGCCACGTCCTGACCAAAATACTACACCACTACTCCCTCTGCTGGTCAGGACGTGACATAGCCTTCTAAATGAGATAATTTTTTTCTCCAAATAAAATCTTATCCAAGTCAGTGGCCATGCCCACGTGAGCACAGACATTATGATAAAAGGAGGGAATGCCCTTTTCCCCCGAGTGCTTAAGGTCAGGGGAGTTTCTTGGCCATGGACCCAAAATATTGATGTTTTGTTCCCCGAGCCACTTAGTTATCACTTTTGCCTTATTTTCAAGATGCTCCATTATGCTGGAAAAGGCATTGTTCGTCACCAAACTGTTCCTGGATGGTTGGGAGAAGTTGATCTCGGAGGATGTGTTGGTACCATTCTTTATTCACGGCTGTGTTCTTAGGCAAAATTGTGAGTGAGCCCACTCCCTTGGCTGAGAAGCAACCCCACACATGAATGGTCTCAGGATGCTTTACTGTTGGCATGACACAGGACTGATGGTAGCGCTCACCTTGTCTTCTCCGGACAAGCTTTTTTACGGATGCCCCAAACAATCGGAAAGGGGATTCACTAGAGAAAATGACTTTACCCCAGTCCTCAGCAGTCCAATCCCTGTACCTTTTGCAGAATATCAGTCTGTCCCTGATGTTTTTCCTGGAGAGAAGTGGCTTCTTTGCTGCCCTTCTTGACACCAGGCCATCCTCCAAAAGTCTTCGCCTCACAGTGTGTGCAGATGCACTCACACCTGCCTGCTGCCATTCCTGAGCAAGCTCTGTACTGGTGGTGCCCCGATCCCGCAGCTGAATCAACTTTAGGAGACGGTCCTGGCGCCTGCTGGGCTTTCTTGGGCGCCCTGAAGCCTTCTTCACAACAATTGAACCGCTCTCCTTGAAGTTCTTGATGATCCAATAAATGGTTTATTTAGGTGCAATCTTACTGGCAGCAATATCCTTGCCTGTGAAGGCCTTTTTGTGCAAAGCAATGATGACGGCACGTGTTTCCTTGCAGCTAACCATGGTTGACAGAGGAAGAACAATGATTCCAAGCACCACCCTCCTTTTGAAGCTTCCAGTCTGTTATTCGAACTCAATCAGCATGACAGAGTGATCTCCAGCCTTGTCCACGTCAACACCTCACACCTGTGTTAACGAGAGAATCACTGACATGATGTCAGCTGGTCCTTTTGTGGCAGGGCTGAAATGCAGTGGAAATGTTTTTGGGGGATTCAGTTCATTTGCATGGCAAAGAGGGACTTTGCAATTAATTGCAATTCATCTGATCACTCTTCTTAACATTCTGGAGTATATACAAATTGCAATCATACAAACTGAGGCAGCAGACTTTGTGAAAATAAAAATGTGTGTCATTCTAACAAAACATTTGGCCACGACTATAGTAATCAACGTGTAAGCTATTCTGTTTGTGTGTTTATGTAATTCTGTGTGATTATTTAGTTTGTTAGTAAATAAATAATTAAGCCAATTTGTATAATGCCGATTCATCATTTATGCTAGGGTTGTTTGTGCAGATATCCAAGGACTGTACAACATTCAGAATGAGACTGAAGGTAAATAAGAATTAATTAATTGACTGATGTAAAGAGATATTTATATCTTTAGAGTTTAGTCGGGATAGTAACTCGTTAAATAACTTTTTCCATGGTGCCCTAGATTACTACTTAATGAATTCTTGCATGAGTAATTTAATCGCGTAATAATTTAACGTGGTATGTAATTATTTTATAATGATATTCAAGACACGACATGACACATTTGAATTCTAGTCATTTTGATGACACCCATCCTGTTGTCCTGGTATTGTCATGGTAACCCCTTTACTGGTCAGGACGTGACAGGTATGGTATTTAGATTCCATCCAATTAAAACGGTCTATTTGTCTTTTTTAACACTGACAGTGTTTCTCCTTTTCCACTTCAACACTACGCATGTGACCCGATTCAGGACACTAGGTGTATGTCACAAGTCACAACTTCACAGGAGAGGAGCTCATCTGTAAATACGAATAAAATTGTTAAATTTACGAGCCTAGTTGGTTTAGCCACAGAAAAAGTCAGCAACCTTCCCGCTAGCCATGATTGGCTGAGATAAAGAGTGGGCGGGACATGCCGAGAGATGAGTTGGGATTGGTCAGCGGTGTCGCATCTTGTGTCTATAAAACGAGCTGCTCATAATGCGTAAATAATCCTTTCTATTGACGTTTTTTTTTTAAAGATATTATGTTAGTCATGGAGAAGTGCAAATATGTTGCTACTGCTCTCAGTAACATTGCTGCCCTGAATCAGACGCTATCGACAAAGGTCAGTGTGAAAAAGTTGTGATGGACTACTTTCTGGACGACGATCGTGCCATGCAATGCTGACTCTCTCTCATTTCATAACGCGTTTTGAAATCAGTGGAACACAACGGGCCAAACGAGCTGGGTAAACTAAACGAGCTGGGTAAACTAAACGGAAACAATACAGGATGTCTGATAAAATGGGTTGCAGTCTGCCGTGAAGCTTTCATCCATGTATACAGGTAAGAGTCTAGCTACAGATTCAGATATTATACGTTTCTAATTTTATCTGAAAGTTGTTTTCACTGCAAGCTAAAGCTTGCTGTTAGCTAGCCAGCTGGAGTTCGATGGCTGGCTTGCTAACTAATATTAACTTATGTGTATGAAGTGTTTTCTCTCTCTCTCTCTCTCTCTCTCTCTCTCTCTCTCTCTCTCTCTCTCTCTCTCTCTCTCTCTCTCTCTCTCTCTCTCTCTCTCTCTCTCTCTCTCTCTCTCTCTCCTCTCTCTCTCTCTCTCATATTCATATATATTGTGTGCTGGAGTCAGACCAGCTGCAAATCGTCCCATAATCAAGACCTCTACAAATACTCATTCCTGCCACCTCCACTCTGCCAGATCGTAAACTCTGCTCAGTCAGTCGTTATCCTAGCCTTTTGTCAGTTCTCAAGATCCTGTTGCCCTGCTGTGCTTGTTTCCCTGCCTTACACTGTTTTGTCCTCTCGTTGCAGTTACCACCCTGTCTCCTGTCTCCTGTACCACATCTCACCGCCTAACCACCTTGCTCTGGACTTCACTCACCACCACCACCTTGGATTCCCCTCAGGACCCGTTTACCCTGTTCAACTTCAACCTCACTCTACAACTTTGGGGTTTATCTGCAACTCATCTGAGCTTCCCCGGTTCTGCACTCCATATCTGTCTGTGTACAATAAACGTGTTGGTTCATCCATCCCTGCTTCCGCATCTGAGTCCGCTCTTGGGTCCCCTGTGTTCTCTACGCGAAACAGTTTTCTCAGAATGCCATTTCGGCATTGCTAGTTATAGCCTAATGTTAGCTAGCTAACATTGAACGTATTGGTTAACTTTAGCTAGCTATGACAATCGGTTTGTATTGCTAGTTAAAGCTTGCAGCTTCGATGCTCTGGAGCCTGGTGTTGTCACCAAGGGGCGATCAGACTGTCGGGACCAGGTTTCAGCTTCTGCACAACGCTGACATCCTTCCTCCCATAGATGGTCTGCCTGTAAAAGCACCACCTGGACTGGACACAGCTAGGCAAACTATATTATTGAGAAGATCTGGGAGTTTTGTGATGAAGAGGTTATGGACATCACATGCCCTGCACCACAGTCAAGGGCAGGACTGAAACAAGCTCTCCGAATACACACTACCGTTCAAGCATTTGGGGTCACTTAAAAATGTCCTTGTTTTTGAAAGAAAAGCTCATTTTTTTGTCTGTTAAAATAACATCAAATTAATCCGAAATACAGTGTAGACATTATTCATGTTGTAAATAACTCTTGTAGCTGGAAACGGCAGATTTTTTTAATGGAATATCTACATAGGTGTACAGAGGCCCATTATCAGCAACCATCACTCGTGTTCCAATGGCCCGTTGTGTTAGCTAATCCAAGTTTATCATTTTAAAAGGCTAATTGATCATTAGAAAACCCTTTTGCAATTATGTGTCACGGCTGTCGAAAGGATCGGACCAAAGTGCAGCGTGTGTTTCGTTCCACATATTTATTTAATCCGTGAAACTATGCAATACATCAATTAACTGAAATCTACAAAAGCAACAAACCGTGACGCAGAGGAGAAACAAACACCTACTCACAAATAATCACCCACAAAAACAGGTGGGACAAACATCAGCTTAAATATGACCTCCAATTAGAGACAACGACGACCAGCTGCCTCTAATTGGAGATCATACCAAACAAAACCAACATAGAAATACAAAACTAGAAACTGAACATAGAAATACAAAACATAGACAAACACCCCCTGTCACGCCCTGACCTACTCTACCATAGAAAATAACCACTTACTATGGTCAGGACGTGACATTATGTTAGCACAGCTGAAAACTGTTGTTCTGATTAAAGAAGCAATAAAACTGGCCTTCTTTAGACTAGTTGAGTATCTGGAGCATCAGCATTTGTGGGTTCGATTACAGGCTCCAAATGGCCAGAAACAAAGACCTTTCCTCTGAAACTCGTCAGTCTATTCTTGTTCTGAGAAATGGTTATTCCATGCGAGAAATTGCCAAGAAACTGAAGATCTCGTACAACCCTGTGTACTACTCCCTTCACAGAACAGCGCAAACTGTCTCTAACCAGAATAGAAAGAGGAGTGGGAGGCCCCAGTGCACAACTGAGCAAGAGGGCAAGTACATTAGCATGTCTAGTTTGAGAACAGATGCCTCATAAGTCCTCAACTGGCAGCTTCATTAAATAGTACCTGCAAAACACCAGTCTCAACATAAACAGTGAAGAAGCGACTCCGGGATGCTGGCCTTCAGGGCAGAGTTCCTCTGTCCAGCGTCTGTGTTAGTGCCCATCTTAATCTTTGTTTTTATAGGCTAGTCTGAGATATGGCTTTTTCTTTGCAATATTTATATGTGTGGTCGTAACAGGATTTTGTGACATACCACAACAATATCATGTGACCGTATCAAGTGTCCGACACTTAAATATATGGCGCATGCATCTGTTTATGTACTGTACATGTGCACCTTCCTCAGGTTTCAACTCAGGTTGCATGGCCTTAACTTATGTATGGAATACTATGTGATAAGTGTGTTTGTAACAGTATATAAAGTATGCTTGTGTACTGGTGTGAAGACATTTGGCCAGTGGTGTAAAAATACTTTAAAGTACTACTTAAGTCGTTTTTTTTACATTACTATCTGTACATTACTTTACTATTGATATTTAAGGCAACTTTTACTTCACGACATTTGTAAAGAAACTAATGTACTTTTTACTCCATACATTTTCCTCGACACCCAAAAGTACTCGTTACATTTTGACAGGAAAATCGTCCAATTCAAACACTTATCAAGAATGTGGTCCCTCCCTGGTCCATCCCTACTGCCTCTGATCTGGAGGACGCACTAAACACAAATGCTTAGTTTGTAAATTATGTCTGAGTGTTGGGAGTGTGCCCCTGGCTACCCATCAATAACAAAATCATACGGTTATGCCGTCTGGTTTGCTTAATATCAGGAAGTTGAAATTGTTTATTTTTTACTTTTGATATTTAAGTACATTTTGCCCCCAGGCTATCCGTCAATAAAATGATTTTTTTTTGTGCAGTCTGGTTTAATATAAGGAATTTGAAATGATTTATACTTTTACTCAAGTATGACAATGAAGTATTTTCTCCACCACTGGATGTGGCTGGGGGTTTTAGCATTTCTTTCACATGACCCATCAATTTAGACAAGTGTATCTGGGTAAGTGTCATCTAATATTATCTAATATTTTTATCTGGACACTTTCTGTTGACCTGGAATGTTTCCTTATTGTAAGCTACTACCACTTTTAATATTTATCACATGACCTCATGCGAATCCTTAAAGGAGATGGGTGGAGTTAAAGGCTTAAGAGGGTGTGAACAATGCTGAATGGGTGTAGACAAAGAAGAGCTCTCCAGTAGGTACCAAAACATTCAAAGGCCCTTTTCTCAAACGTGAGTTTACAAGTGTATCAACTTTCAAAGTAGAATTACTTTCCCATTGTTCCTCAAAAACGCAGTGTATAATATACCATTTTGTAGCTCTGAGTCTCTACTTTTATCCAATGTACAGTAAAAAAAACTGAAATTTAAATGTTGCTACATAAGACCGAATCCATGTGGTGAGTCACACATGTCCAACATTTCCCTCGATCTGTACAGTCAGTGAATATGACTTAGTGAATTCCAATACTAAGAGATTTTCTAATCCATCCTGTCAGTGGAAGAAATAGGTGTTCCTCTGGGCGTTAGAAGGTAATTGATTTCACATAATGTTGACCTTTTCTGCACACTGAGCCATTTTACTGAAATCTAAATGACACAAATATTGTCGGAAGAATGAAAAAAAGCATTCAGTTACTGAGACACTCAACGACCGCGTCCCAACTGGCACTTTAATCCCTTTACAGGGAGCCTTGGTCAAAAGGAGCGCACTAGATAGGGAATTACTGAGCCACTCTGAAATGTCTACATTCCTGGCTGCACCCTGAACTCTTTAAGGTCTAGGGCTTGGGGACTGGGTAGGTAATAACTTAGAGAGGAAAGGTCTAGGGCTTGGGGACTGGATAGGTAATAACTTAGAGAGGAAAGGTCTAGGGCTTGGGGACTGGATAGGTAATAACTTAGAGAGGAAAGGTCTAGGGCTTGGGGACTGGATAGGTAATAACTTAGAGAGGAAAGGTCTAGGGCTTGGGGACTGGATAGGTAATAACTTAGAGAGGAACTGGCTAGGGCTTGGGGGACTGGGGACTGGTTAGGCAATAACTTAAATGCGGAGAGTTACCTGTCCAACTGGAAAAGGGACTGTAAACTGTAGATCGTACATTGGTACATTGGTACATTGGTACATTGGTACATTGGTTGCAGTACCATAGAAAAGGGACTCATACAATTATAACCCTAGAGTCTATTGATGCACCGGGGCATCAATCTGAGTAACATAATAAAAAATCTCCATTAAAATCCATCAGTTTAAGTGATGGAGATATCTGTTTAAACTAGAGATATCTGTTTAAACTAGAGATATCTGTTTAAACTAGAGATATCTGTTTAAACTAGAGATATCTGTTTAAACTAGAGATATCTGTTTAAACTAGAGATATCTGTTTAAACTAGAGATATCTGTTTGAACTAGAGATATCTGTTTAAACTAGAGATATCTGTTTAAACTAGAGATATCTGTTTGAACTAGAGATATCTGTTTAAACTAGAGATATCTGTTTAAACTAGAGATATCTGTTTGAACTAGAGATATCTGTTTGAACTAGAGATATCTGGAGATATCTGTTTAAACTAGAGATATCTGTTTAAACTAGAGATATCTGTTTAAACTAGAGATATCTGTTTAAACTAGAGATATCTGTTTAAACTAGAGATATCTGTTTAAACTAGAGATATCTGTTTGAACTAGAGATATCTGTTTAAACTAGAGATATCTGTTTGAACTAGAGATATCTGTTTGAACTAGAGATATCTGGAGATATCTGTTTAAACTAGAGATATCTGTTTAAACTAGAGATATCTGTTTGAACTAGAGATATCTGTTTAAACTAGAGATATCTGTTTAAACTAGAGATATCTGTTTAAACTAGAGATATCTGTTTGAACTAGAGATATCTGTTTGAACTAGAGATATCTGTTTAAACTAGAGATATCTGTTTAAATTAGAGATATTTGTTTGAACTAGAGATATTTGTTTAAACTAGAGATATCTGTTTAATCCAGAGTTATCTGTTTATACTAGAGATATCTGTTTAAACTAGAGATATCTGTTTGAACTAGAGATATCTGTTTAAACTAGAGATATCTGTTTAAACTAGAGATATCTGTTTACACTAGAGATATCTGTTTGAACTAGAGATATCTGTTTAAACTAGAGATATCTGTTTAAACTAGAGATATTTGTTTGAACTAGAGATATTTGTTTAAACTAGAGATATGTTTAATCCAGAGTTATCTGTTTATACTAGAGATATCTGTTTAAACTAGAGATATCTGTTTGAACTAGAGATATCTGTTTAAACTAGAGATATCTGTTTGAACTAGAGATATCTGTTTAAACTAGAGATATCTGTTTGAACTAGAGATATCTGTTTAAACTAGAGATATCTGTTTGAACTAGAGATATCTGTTTAAACTAGAGATATCTGTTTAAACTAGAGATATCTGTTTGAATTGGAGATATCTGTTTAAACTAGAGATATCTGTTTAAACTAGAGATATCTGTTTAAACTAGAGATATCTGTTTAAACTAGAGATATCTGTTTGAACTAGAGATATCTGTTTAAACTAGAGATATCTGTTTAAACTAGAGATATCTGTTTGTTTGCGTGGGCTGTGTCTCAATCCAATACATCCTCCTATGTCGCCCTTCCGCATCTACGGTGGAAAGTAGCAAAGCTACCAGCGCTGTTTGTCAGACCAGGAGACATCCCGAAAATACGGTGTTCTCACCAAAACGTCTGTAGTAGGGGTGTGCCTAGTAGTCGGACAAAATGAGTATCATAACAAATGTGGACAATTATCTGAATCCGATTATGATCAGAGTATTTTCTGTTGTTGTTGTAATTTTCCGTGATCTAAAGGGAAAAAAAACGTTGTGGTGCCAGGATCTTTCTCATATCAGTCGTGTGCGAGGTTCTATGTGGTCCAAATAACTCAACTGGCTGTCTGTAAAGAGAAAGGCGGGCTGTACGTTGATCCTGTTGTTCTGATTGGATAGAGTGAATATCACGTTCACTGTCCTCAAACTCCCTGTCATAGATCAGCCAAGGCGCAGCGTACCGGTAATTCCACATACTTTATTGAAGAAAACCGAACAAGACAATAAACAGTTAAAACAGAAAGAAACGTGACGCTCTGGGGCTGCTCAAAGTCAGCTACACAAAACAAGATCCCACAACTCAAGGAGGGAGAAAGGGCTGCCTAAGTATGGTTCCCAATCAGAGACAACGATGGACAGCTGCCTCTGATTGGAAACCACACTCAGCCAAAACAAAGAAATAGAAAAACTAGATTGCCCACCCCACATCACACCCTGACCTATCCAAACTAGAGGAAAATAAACGTCTCTAAGGTCAGGGTGTGACAGTGAACCTGTATTTCTCAGGGAGAATGCCAAGAGTGTGCAAAGCTGTCATCAAGGCAAAGGGTGGCTGCTTTTAAGAATCTCAAATATACAATTTATTTTTATTTGTTTAACACTTTTTTTGGTTAATACATGATTCCATATGTGTTATTTCATAGTTTTAATGTCTTCACTATTACTCTACAATGTAGAAAATAGTATAAATAAAGAAAAACCCTGGAATGAGTAGGTGTGTCCAAACTTTTGACTGGTACTGTAGATATTCCAGAATCCTGACTCACCAGATACTGTGTGGCTCTGATATTTCTACCTCCAGACAGTTGTGTTTCTCAAACACATTATAGGTATAACCAAGGTGAGGTGATCTGTCGACGTGCCCTTGAGCAAGGCACTTAACCCTACATTTCTCCAGGGTAGCCGTTGATAACGGCAGACCCTGACCGTGACCCCACTCTCCGAGGGTGTCTCATAGGGAAATGAAATATGCAAAAATCACATTTCCATTTCACACAAGAGTATAAAACACACTTGTATATGTGTGTGAAACAGGACAAATATAAGAACACACCTAATTATAATTATTATTACATCAGTTGGCTTTAGATAAGTCAAGTGTTAATTAAATAAACATAAACAATCCTGACTCACCAGATAGTGGGCGGCTCTGATCCTTCTACCTCCAGATAGTCGTGTTTGTCCTCCATCTGGAAGTCAGTGAATACCAGTGAGATGGTGTCTCCAGGGTCAGCCAGCACCGTCCACTTACATTCCCCAGCGTTGGAGAGGTCACTGAGGGATTCAGGGCTGGAGATGACCCCACTGGACCCCCTTAGCGTACCTCCACACGTGTCCTCAGCTGCAGTGGTGGGGGGGGGGGAAAAAGTACCCAACTGTCATACTTGAGTAGAAAGTCAAATAGCTTAATAGAAAATGACTCAAGTAAAAGTGAAATTCACTTAAGTATCAAAAGTAAAAAGTATAAATCAATAATTTCAAAGTGCTTATATTAAGCAAACCAGACGGTACAATTTTTATGTTTTACAGATAGCCAGGGGAACACTCCAACACTCGGACGTCATTTGCAAACAAAGCATGTGTGTTTAGTGAATCCGTAAGATCTGAGGCAATAGAGATGACCAGGGATGTTCTCTTGATAAGTGTGTGAATTGGACGATTTTTCTATTCTGCTAAGCATTCAAAATGTAATGAGTACTTTTGGGTGTCAGGGAAAATGTGTGTATGTATTATTCTCTTTAGGAATGTAGTAAAAGCAAACGTTGTGAAAAATATAAATGGTAAAGTAAAGTACAGATACACCAAAAAACGACTTATCTAGTACTTTCAAGTATTTTTACTTAAGTACTTCGCGCCACTGCTCAGCTGTCAAACAAACAGAAGAACACATACGTTTAATATCAATTAATCTGTTGGCTCTGTTCCAATATGTAGACTAGAATAATACTAAGAATGAAGCAATGTATTTGGCTATACGTATTCAAAGTTGTATGCTAGCTAGTAAGGATTTGACAGCATGGATAACAGTCCAAGGTATCCTGATTTACATGATCAATTGTCTGTGTTCCAAGCCCCCTGCCTGCTCTTCTCCTTCTGGTCTGAGGGGTTCAGAAACCTTTGGTTCGTCAGAAGACTCAGACAACCACAACAGATTTCAAACCATTCTGTTCCAATATCTAGATTCTACATTAACAGACCACATAGAATGAAACATCTGGGTTCCGGTGTTCTAAGTGTTCCGGTGTTGGCCACGCGTTCTAAGTGATATTCTAGTATATTGGAATGTCATCTTTATGTTCTTGGCCTCAATAAGTGAGCAGGCGCTTGAAGAACACAGCATCTGAGCCACATTATGATGAGGTCTCTATAACATACCAACAAAGATGTTCACAAGTCTTTTAGGGCCAAGTCTAAGTCAAGCCTCAAGTCTTTTAGGGCCAAGTCTAAGTCAAGTCTCAAGTCTTTTAGGGCCAAGTCTAAGTCAAGCTTCAAGTCTTTTAGGGCCAAGTCTAAGTCAAGTCTCAAGTCTTTTAGGGCCAAGTCTAAGTCAAGCCTCAAGTCTTTTAGGGCCAAGTCTAAGTCAAGTTTCAAGTCTTTTAGGGCCAAGTCTAAGTCAAGTCTCAAGTCTTTTAGGGCCAAGTCTAAGTCAAGTCTCAAGTCTTTTAGGGCCAAGTCTAAGTCAAGTCTCAAGTCCCTTTTGGCAATGGCTTTCAGCCTGCTGTGGGTTAGGTCTATAAACCTTGTAAATGATTTGAAGAGACTCTTGTATGAAAGAACACACATCAGGCACTATTTAAATCAAAATACATTTCCTTTTAAAATGTAGACAGTTTACATTAATAAAAGTCATTGTACAGGATATAAAAAAATCGAACATAACATTTTAAAGTGCATGGTATTTTGTGGCAGACGTTGTCTATATTTCACTTCATTCTGTCACGCAAACAGAATCTGTAGATGAGGGAAGATAAATGACAAGCATGAATTTAAACCCTAAATGACTGACAACTATTCAATAACCGCACTACTAAAGTGTCCTATATATCAAACGTAATGACCTTTATCCAGAAAATATACTTACTGATCTGGACACTTTAACAGAAATATAATTTCCTGTAACAAGTAGCAAATGACATCCTGTGCCCGTAAGACAGAGAACATTTCTGTTGCGGAAAGGTTACATTTCAAAATCGGCGTTTGAGTGACTGCTGCAGTGATTTTTACTAGACTGACTAGGCGACGACTTGTGCTCAGTACACTCTGCAGATGATAGTTGAGTGACAGCACACAAGGAAGGGCAGCACTGAGTGTCACGACTTTCTCCCCCCTTTGAGTAACGTCGGCGGCCTGGACAAAAAGGGTCCAAAATGTCCACTAACTCCAACAGCTATCTCCATTCCCTTGGTGATAAGCAGAGCTCCTTGTGTCCTTGGGGCTTCAAGTAGAGTCTGGAGGCTTTGTTGATTCAGATTGGTGACTGCTTTTAAAACAAGCCAGAGGATGGAATTCCATCTGGTAGACACAGCAGCAGGGAAACTACGGTAATACGATTGACTCTGAACTCAGCTTCAAAACGCTTCTTTCAGACCACAGATAGTATGTAGTAAAGCTGTAAAGTTTAGTGACCTCCAGCTATCACATTGTTTATGATGTTCTTTTTGTTTCCTTTAGTCCTTCTCTAATCACCAGCAGTAATGAACGGGGACAAAGCACTGTAAGATCTGTTGCCTGCAGATGGTTTAGATAGCTTCTACATCAGCATTGTGCTCTTCACCAAATTATTCCTGTAGGCTGGGGTTATCATCATCATCATCATCATTATCATCGCCATCATCATCATCATCATCGCTTGCTTTGGGGAAACAAGCTGTGAAGGTCTTTTTCCATATTTGCAGCGTTATCACAATTTATGTTTTATGTCAAAATTATCGCATATTACTTTACATTTTATATTTATTGCTGATTCTTTCCCTGTGAGACCCTGTGAATCTATCACAGCTCAACAGAACTGTCTCCAGTCTGGGTGCTTATTTGGAGATGTAGTGATTATCATAGTGTACAGCACACTATCAACATGAGATGTAGTGATTATCAACATGAGATGTAGTGATTATCATAGTGTACACTACACTATCAACATGAGATGTAGTGATTATCAACACGAGATGTAGTGATTATCAACATGAGATGCAGTGATTATCATAGTGTACACTACACTATCAACATGAGATGTAGTGATTATCAACACGAGATGCAGTGATTATCAACATTATTACAGCACTAATAGAAACACTAACATCTACTGTTAATACAGCACTAATAGAAACACTAACATCTACTGTTACTACAGCACTAATAGAAACACTAACATCTACTGTTACTACAGCACTAATAGAAACACTAACATCTACTGTTACTACAGCACTAATAGAAACACTAACATCTACTGTTATTACAGCACTAATAGAAACACTAACATCTACTGTTAATACAGCACTAATAGAAACACTAACATCTACTGTTAATACAGCACGAATAGAAACACTAACATCTACTGTTACTACAGTACTAATAGAAACACTAACATCTACTGTTACTACAGCACTAATAGAAACACTAACATCTACTGTTATTACAGCACTAATAGAAACACTAACATCTACTGTTATTACAGCACTAATAGAAACACTAACATCTACTGTTATTACAGCACTAATAGAAACACTAACATCTACTGTTATTACAGCACTAATAGAAACACTAACATCTACTGTTATTACGGCACTAATAGAAACACTAACATCTACTGTTACTACAGCACTAATAGAAACACTATCATCTACTGTTACTACAGTACTAATAGAAACACTAACATCTACTGATACTACAGCAGTAATAGAAACACTAACATCTACTGTTACTACAGCACTAATAGAAACACTAACATCTACTGTTACTACAGCACTAATAGAAACACTATCATCTACTGTTACTACAGTACTAATAGAAACACTAACATCTACTGATACTACAGCAGTAATAGAAACACTAACATCTACTGTTATTACAGCACTAATAGAAACACTAACATCTACTGTTATTACAGCACTAATAGAAACACTAACATCTACTGTTATTACAGCACTAATAGAAACACTAACATCTACTGTTACTACAGCACTAATAGAAACACTAACATCTACTGTTACTACAGTACTAATAGAAACACTATCATCTACTGTTATTACAGCACTAATAGAAACACTAACATCTACTGTTACTACAGCACTAATAGAAACACTAACATCTACTGTTACTACAGCACTAATAGAAACACTAACATCTACTGTTATTACAGCACTAATAGAAACACTAACATCTACTGTTATTACGGCACTAATAGAAACACTAACATCTACTGTTACTACAGCACTAATAGAAACACTATCATCTACTGTTACTACAGTACTAATAGAAACACTAACATCTACTGATACTACAGCAGTAATAGAAACACTAACATCTACTGTTACTACAGCACTAATAGAAACACTAACATCTACTGTTACTACAGCACTAATAGAAACACTATCATCTACTGTTACTACAGTACTAATAGAAACACTAACATCTACTGATACTACAGCAGTAATAGAAACACTAACATCTACTGTTATTACAGCACTAATAGAAACACTAACATCTACTGTTATTACAGCACTAATAGAAACACTAACATCTACTGTTATTACAGCACTAATAGAAACACTAACATCTACTGTTACTACAGCACTAATAGAAACACTAACATCTACTGTTACTACAGCACTAATAGAAACACTAACATCTACTGTTACTACAGCACTAATAGAAACACTGCAAAACCAATGAGAACACATGAATATACACATGGTAATATAGAATACGTGCTGATGGGTTATTTTAGCTAATCAAAATCAAGGATCCAAACTACCCGTTTTCTAAAAGGTATTATATACTGGGTGGTTCAAGCCCCGAATGCTGATTGGCTGACAGCCATGGTATATCAGACCGTACGCCACTGGTATGACAAAACATGTATTTTTACTGCTCTAATTCCGTTGGTAACCAGTTTATAATAGCAAATAAGGCACCTAGGGAGTTTAGCCATGGTATATCGGCCACATACCACACCGCCTCGTGCCATATTGCTGAAATATAACACTGTAACAATGTTAATATACACAAAACCAACATATAGTACAGAACTTCTGCGTCAAATCAGACTGTTTCTTCATCCAGAATCTCTGAGGTTCAAAATCAACGTAATAAGGTTTCCTCGTCTCCTTTCTAACAACCTGCAATTTATCATTGGGGTTCTCAATGATTGCTAAGGTTAGCAGGAGAGAAACATAGAGTGTTGACTAGAACATAGCCTTTAACGCTGTGAAATTGTGTGTTTTCATTGTGCAGAATATCACACACCAGCTGAATGCTAATAATGCAGCATACCATGTCTCTCTCTCTCTCTCTCTCTCTCTCTCTCTCTCTCTCTCTCTCTCTCTCTCTCTCTCTCTCTCTCTCTCTCTCTCTCTCTCTCTCTCTCTCTCTCTCCTCTCTCTACCCTTCTCTCTACCCTTCTCTCTACCCTTCTCTCTCTCTACCCCTCTCTCTCTCTCTCTCTCTACCCCTCTCTCTCTCTCTCTCTACCCCTCTCTCTCTCTCTCTCTACCCCTCTCTCTCTCTCTACCCCTCTCTCTCCCTCCATCTGTACCGAACAAAAATATAAACGCAACATGTAAAATGTTAGTCCCATTTTTCATGAGCTGAAATAAAAGATCCCAGAAAATGTCCATACGCACAAAATTGTTTCATTTGCCAAGATAATCCATCCACCTGACAGCTGTGGCATATCAATAAGCTGATTAAACAGCATGATCATTACACAGATGCACCTTGTGCTGGGGAGAATAAAAGGCCACTCTAAACTGTGCAGTTTTGTCACACAATGTCTCAAGTTTTGAGGGAGCGTGCATTTGGCATGCTGACTGCAGAATTGTCCAACAGAGCTGTTGCCAGAGAAATTAATGTTCATTTCTCTAACGGCCTCACAACCGCAGACCACGTGTAACCATGCCAGCCCAGGACCTCCACATCCGGCTTCTTCACCTGCGGGATCATCTGAGGAGGGGGAGGGGAGATGCTGAGGAGTATTTCTGTAATGTTATAAGCCCTTTTGTGGGGAAAATTTCATTCTGATTGGCTGGGCTTGACACCACAGTGGGTGGGCCTGTCTCCCAAGTGAGTGGGCCTATGCCCTCCCAGGCCTACGCCTGGCTGTGCCACTGCCCAGTCATGTGAACTCCATAGATTAGGGCCATAATGAATTTATTTCAATTGACTGATTTCCTTCTATGAACTGTAACTCAGTAAAATACTTGAAATGATTGCTTATTGCTTATCTGCTGCTACCACCGCTTTCTCTTTTTCACAGAGAATTCGAATGATCAAATCAAACTTTATTTGTAACATGCGCCAAATACAACAAGTGTAGACCTTACCGTGAAATGCTTACTTACGAGCCCTTAATTAACCAAAAGTGCAGTTCAAGAAGAGTTAAGAAAATATTTACTGACTAATCTAAAGTTAAAAAAATAAATAAAAAGTAACACAATAACATGGCTATATACAGGAGGTACCGGTACAGAGTCAATGTGGAGGCTATATACAGGGGGTACCGGTACAGAGTCAATGTGGAGGCTATATACAGGGGGTACCGGTACAGAGTCAATGTGGAGGCTATATACAGGGGGTACCGGTACAGAGTCAATGTGGAGGTTATATACAGGGGGTACCGGTACCGAGTCAATGTGGAGGTTATATACAGGGGGTACCGGTACAGAGTCAATGTGGAGGTTATATACAGGGGGTACCGGTACCGAGTCAATGTGGAGGTTATATACAGGGGGTACCAGTACAGAGTCAATGTGGAGGTTATATACAGGGGGTACCGGTACCGAGTCAATGTGGAGGTTATATACAGGAGGTACCGGTACCGAGTCAGTGTGCAGGGGTACAGGTTAGAGGTAATTTGAACATGTAGGTAAGTGTGAAATTACTATGTATAGATAATAAACAGCGAGTACAGCAGTGTAGAAAACAAATGGGGGGGGGGGGAGCCAATGTAAATAGTCTGGGTGGCCATTTGATTAATTGTTCAGCAGTCTTATGGCTTGGTGGTAGAAGCTGACTTGGCACTCCAGTACCACTTGCCATGCGGTAACAAAGAAAACAGTCTATGACTTGGGTGACTGGAGTCTCTGACAATTTTATGGGCTTTGGCAGGGCTTTCACAGTTTTCATATCATTTAAGACTAATATGTGACACTGGGCCTTGCCAGCAGAATCCTTTGATAGTTATGTACTCTGGTCCCGGGCTGTCAGAGCTGCCAAGGCAGCCGGGGACATAAGGAAAACCATGGAACAATCCCCTGTTAGGCATCAGACTATTGGTCAAAGGGATGAGATTCTATCCATACAGTGCATTCGGAAAGTATTCAAACCCCATTACTTTTTTTTCCACATTTTGTAACATTACAGTCTTATTCAAAAATGGATTATATCGGGGGGTTTTCCCCCTCATCAATCTATACACAATACCACATAATGATAAAGCGTTATGCATCCCTGTGGCTGAGTTTGTTGAGCATGGTGTTTGTAACACCAGGGTTGTGGGTTTGATTCCCACGGGGGGCCAGCAGAGAAGGAAAAAAAAAGAAAATGTATGAAATGTATGCATTCACTACTGTAAGTCGCTCTGGATAAGAGCGTCTGCTAAATGACTAAAATGTAAAAACTGCTATTTTAGCATAATATATATATTTTTTTATAAAATATAACATTTACATAAGTATTCAGACCCTTTACTCAGTACTTTGTTGAAGCACCTTTGGCAGTGATTACAGCCTCAAGTCTTCTTGGGTATGACACTACAAACCTGTATTTGGGGAGTTTCTCCCATTCTTCTCTGCAAATCCTCTCAAGCTCTGTCAGGTTGGATGGGGAGCGTCGCTGCACAGCTATTTTCAGGTCTATCCAGAGATGTTTGATGGGGTTAAAGTCCAGGCTCTGGTTGAGCCACTCAAGGACATTCAGAGACTTGTCCCGAAGCCACTCCTGTGTTGTCTTGGCTGTATGCTTGGGGTCGTTGTCTTGTTGGGAGGTGAACCTTCACCCGTCTGAGGTCCTGAGTGCTCTGGAACAGGTTTTCACCAAGGTTCTCTCTGTACTTTGCTCTGTTCATCTTTCCCCCGATCCTGACTAGTCTCTCAGTCCCTGCCGCTGAAAAACATCCCCACAGCATGATGCTGCCACCACCATGCTTCAACGTAGGGATGGTACAATGTTTCCTCCAGACATGATGCTTGGCATTCAGGCCAAAGAGTTTAATCTTGGTTTCATCAGACCAAAGAATCTTGTTTCATATGGTCTGAGAGTCTTTAGGTGCCTTTTAGCAAACTCTAAGTGGGCTTTCAAGTGCCTTTTACTGGGAAGTGGCTTCCGTCTTGCCTCTCTACGATAAAGGCCTTTTTGGTGGAGTGCTTCTGAGATTGTTGTCCTTCTCTGGAAGATTCTCCCATCTCCACAGAGGAATTAGGGAGCTCTGTCAGAGTGACCATCGGGTTGTTGGTCACCTCCCTGACCAAGGCCCTTCTCCCTCGGTTGCTCAGTTTGGCCGGCTGGCCAGCTCTAGGAAGAATCTTGGTGGGTCCAAACTTCTTCCATGTAAGAATGATGGAGGCCACTGTGCTCTTGGGGGCCTTCAATTCTGCAGAAATGTTTTTTTTTACCCTTCCCCAGATCTGTGCCTTGACACAATCCTGTCTCGGAGCAATAAAGACAATTTCTTCGACCTCCTTGTGGTAAAGAATATCATCATAATAGCAGCACCTGAGAATCCAACTGAAATATATCCAACTGAAATATATCCAACTGAAATATAGCCTGCTGAGTTTAGGAATGCACAAAGATTGAGAACCTTCCAGATAGCATGTCAGATATATAGATAGCATGTTAGATACATACTGTATCATGTCAGATAGATAGCATGTTAGATACATACTGTATCATGTCAGATAGATAGCATGTTAGATAGATAACATATCAGATAGATACCATGTTAGATAGATAGCATGCCATATATATAGATAGATAGCATGCCATATATATAGATAGATAGCATGCCATATATATAGATAGATAGCATATTAGATAGATAGCATGTCAGATAGATAGCATATTAGATAGATAGCATGTCAGGAGCTAGTAGTAGTAGAGTTAGTTGCAGAGCTATTAGCAGAGCTAGTAGTAGAGCTAGTAGTAGTAGAGCTAGTAGTAGTAGAGCTAGTAGTAGTGTTAGCAGGAGCTAGTAGTAGTAGAGCTAGTAGTAGTAGAGCTAGTAGTAGTGTTAGCAGGAGCTAGTAGTAGTAGAGTTAGTTGCAGAGCTATTAGCAGAGCTAGTAGTAGTAGAGTTAGTAGTAGAGTTAGTAGAAGTAGAGCTAGTAGTAGTAGAGGTAGTAGTAGAGTTGGTAGAAGTAGAGCTAGTAGTAGTAGAGCAACTAGTAGTAGAGCTAGTAGTAGAGCTAGTAGTAGTAGAGTTGGTAGAAGTAGAGCTAGTAGTAGTAGAGCAACTAGTAGTAGAGCTAGTAGTAGTAGAGCTATTAGTAGTAGAGCTATTAGTACAGCTAGTAGTAATAGAGCTAGTAGCAGAGCTAGTAGTAGTAGAGCTAGTAGTAGTAGAGCTATTAGTAGAGCTAGTAGTAATAGAGCTAGTAGCAGAGCTAGTAGCAGAGCTAATAGTAGTAGAGCTAGTAGTAGAGCTAGTAGTAGAGCTAGTAGTAGTAGTAGAGCTATCAGCAGAGCTAGTAGTAGAGCTAGTAGTAGTAGTAGAGCTATCAGCAGAGCTAGTAGTAGAGCTAGTAGTAGTAGAGCTATCAGCAGAGCTAGTAGCAGAGCTAATAGTAGTAGAGCTAGTAGTAGAGCTAGTAGTAGAGCTAGTAGTAGTAGTAGAGCTATCAGCAGAGCTAGTAGTAGAGCTAGTAGTAGAGCTAGTAGTAGTAGTAGAGCTATCAGTAGAGCTAGTAGTAATAGAGCTAGTAGCAGAGCTAGTAGCAGAGCTAATAGTAGTAGAGCTAGTAGTAGAGCTAGTAGTAGAGCTAGTAGTAGAAGAGCTAGTAGTAGCAGAGCAACTAGTAGTAGAGCTAGTAGTAGTAGTAGAGCTACTAGCAGTAGCGCTATTAGTAGTAGAGCTAGTAGTGGAGCTAGTAGTAGAGCTAGTAGAAGTAGAGCTAGTAGTAGTAGAGCAACTAGTACTAGAGCTAGTAGTAGTAGAGCTAGTAGTAATAGAGCTAGTAGCAGAGCTAGTAGCAGAGCTAATAGTAGTAGAGCTAGTAGTAGAGCTAGTAGTAGAGCTAGTAGTAGTAGAGCTAGTAGTAGAGCTAGTAGTAGTAGAGCTAGTAGTAGAGCTAGTAGTAGTAGAGCTAGTAGTAGAGCTAGTAGTAGAGCTAGTAGTAGTAGAGCTAGTAGTAGTAGAGCTAGTAGTAGAGCTAGTAGTAGCAGAGCTAGTTGTAGTAGAGCTAGTAGTAGAGCTAGTAGTAGAGCTAGTAGTAGTAGAGCTAGTAGTAGTAGAGCTAGTAGTAGTAGAGCTAGTAGTAGAGCTAGTAGTAGTAGAGCTAGTAGTAGTAGTAGAGCTACTAGCAGTAGCGCTATTAGTAGTAGAGCTAGTAGTGGAGCTAGTAGTAGAGCTAGTAGAAGTAGAGCTAGTAGTAGTAGAGCAACTAGTACTAGAGCTAGTAGTAGTAGAGCTAGTAGTAATAGAGCTAGTAGCAGAGCTAGTAGCAGAGCTAATAGTAGTAGAGCTAGTAGTAGAGCTAGTAGTAGAGCTAGTAGTAGTAGAGCTAGTAGTAGAGCTAGTAGTAGTAGAGCTAGTAGTAGAGCTAGTAGTAGAGCTAGTAGTAGAGCTAGTAGAAGTAGAGCTAGTAGTAGTAGAGCAACTAGTAGTAGAGCTAGTAGTAGTACTAGAGCTAGTAGTAGTAGAGCTAGTAGTGGAGCTAGTAGTAGAGCTAGTAGCAGAGTTAGTAGTAGTAGAGCTAGTAGTAGTAGAGCTAGTAGTAGTAGTAGAGCTAGTAGTAGGAGAGCTAGTAGTAGTAGAGCTAGTAGCACAGTTAGTAGTAGTAGAGCTAGTAGTAGAGCTAGTAGTAGTAGAGCTAGTAGTAGAGCTAGTAGTAGTAGAGCTAGTAGTAGAGCTAGTAGTAGCAGAGCTAGTTGTAGTAGAGCTAGTAGTAGAGCTAGTAGTAGAGCTAGTAGTAGTAGAGCTAGTAGTAGTAGAGATAGTAGTAGAGCTAGTAGTAGTAGAGCTAGTAGTAGTAGAGCAAGTAGTAGTAGAGCTAGTAGTAGTAGCAGAGCTACTAGCAGTAGCGCTATTAGTAGTAGAGCTAGTAGTGGAGCTAGTAGTAGAGCTAGTAGAAGTAGAGCTAGTAGTAGTAGAGCAACTAGTAGTAGAGCTAGTAGTAGTACTAGAGCTAGTAGTAGTAGAGCTAGTAGTGGAGCTAGTAGTAGAGCTAGTAGCACAGTTAGTAGTAGTAGAGCTATTAGTAGTAGCAGAGCTAGTTGTAGTAGAGCTAGTAGTAGAGCTAGTAGTAGTAGAGCTAGTAGTAGTAGAGATAGTAGTAGAGCTAGTAGTAGTAGAGCTAGTAGTAGTAGAGCAACTAGTAGTAGAGCTAGTAGTAGTAGCAGAGCTACTAGCAGTAGCGCTATTAGTAGTAGAGCTAGTAGTGGAGCTAGTAGTAGAGCTAGTAGAAGTAGAGCTAGTAGTAGTAGAGCAACTAGTAGTAGAGCTAGTAGTAGTACTAGAGCTAGTAGTAGTAGAGCTAGTAGTGGAGCTAGTAGTAGAGCTAGTAGCAGAGTTAGTAGTAGTAGAGCTAGTAGTAGTAGAGCTAGTAGTAGTAGTAGAGCTAGTAGTAGTAGAGCTAGTAGTAGTAGAGCTAGTAGCACAGTTAGTAGTAGTAGAGCTATTAGTAGTAGCAGAGCTAGTTGTAGTAGAGCTAGTAGTAGAGCTAGTAGTAGAGCTAGTAGAAGTAGAGCTAGTATTAGAGCTAGTAGTAGTAGAGCTAGTAGAAGTAGTAGAGCTAGTAGTAGAAGAGCTAGTAGTAGAGCTAGTAGTGGTAGAGCTAGTAGTAGAGCTAGTAGTAGTAGAGCTAGTAGTAGTGCTAGTAGTAGTAGTGCTAGTAGTCGCAGAGCTAGTAGTAGAGTTAGTAGTAGTAGTAGAGCTAGTAGTAGTAGAGCTAGTAGTAGTAGAGCTAGTAGCACAGTTAGTAGTAGTAGAGCTATTAGTAGTAGCAGAGCTAGTTGTAGTAGAGCTAGTAGTAGAGCTAGTAGTAGAGCTAGTAGAAGTAGAGCTAGTATTAGAGCTAGTAGTAGTAGAGCTAGTAGAAGTAGTAGAGCTAGTAGTAGAAGAGCTAGTAGTAGAGCTAGTAGTGGTAGAGCTAGTAGTAGAGCTAGTAGTAGTAGAGCTAGTAGTAGTGCTAGTAGTAGTAGTGCTAGTAGTCGCAGAGCTAGTAGTAGAGTTAGTAGTAGTAGAGCTAGTAGTAGTAGAGCTAGTAGTCGTAGAGCTAGTAGTAGTAGTAGAGCTAGTAGTAGTAGAGTTAGTAGTAGTAGAGTTAGTAGTAGAGTTAGTAGTAGAGTTAGTAGTAGTAGAGTTAGTAGTAGAGCTAGTAGTAGTATAGTTAGTAGTAGTAGAGCTAGTAGTATTAGAGCTAGTAGTGGAGCTAGTAGCAGAGCTAGTAGTAGTAGAGCTAGTAGTAGTAGAGCTAGTAGTAGCAGAGCTAGTAGTAGTAGAGCTAGTAGTAGAGCTAGTAGTTGTAGAGCTAGTAGTAGAGGTAGTAGTACAGCTAGTAGAAGTAGAGCTAGTAGTAGTAGAGCAACTAGTAGTAGAGCTAGTAGTAGTAGTAGAGCTACTGGCAGTAGCGCTATTAGTAGTAGAGCTAGTAGTGGAGCTAGTAATAGAGCTAGTAGAAGTAGAGCTAGTAGTAGTAGAGCAACTAGTAGTAGAGCTAGTAGTAGTAGTAGAGCTAGTAGTAGTAGAGCTAGTAGTAGTAGAGCTATAAGTAGTAGCAGAGCTAGTAGTAGTAGCAGAGCTAGTAGTAGTAGAGCTAGTAGTAGAGCTAATAGTAGAGCTAGTAGGCGAGCTAGTAGTAGAGCTAGTAGTAGTAGAGCTAGTAGAAGTAGTAGAGCTAGTAGTAGAAGAGCTAGCAGTAGTAGAGCTAGTAGTGGTAGAGCTAGTAGTGGTAGAGCTAGAAGTAGTTTAGATAGTAGTAGTAGTAGAACTAGTAGTAGTATAGTTAGTAGTAGTAGTAGAGCTTTTAGTAGTAGAGTTAGTAGTAGTAGGAATAGAGTTAGTAGTAGTAGAGCTAGTAGTAGTAGTAGAGCTAGTAGTAGTAGAGTTAGTAGAAGTAGAGCTAGTAGTAGTAGAGCTAGTAGTAGAGTTAGTAGTAGTAGTAGAGTTAGTAGTAGTAGAGCTAGTAGTAGCAGAGCTAGTAGTAGTAGTAGAGTTAGTAGTAGTAGAACTAGTAATAGTAGTAGAGTTAGTAGTAGTAGAGCTAGTAGTAGCAGAGCTAGTAGTAGTAGAGCTAGTAGTAGTAGAGCTATTAGTAGTAGAGCTAGTAGCAGAGCTAGTAGTAGTAGAGATAGTAGTAGAGCTAGTAGTAGTAGAGCTAGTAGCAGTAGAGCTAGTTGTAGTAGAGATAGTAGTAGTAGAGCTAGTAGTAGTAGAGCTATTAGTAGTAGAGCTAGTACTAGAGCTAGTAGTAGTAGAGTTAGTAGTAGAGCTAGTAGTAGTAGAGCTAGTAGTAGAGCTAGTAGTAGTAGAGCTAGTAGTAGAGCTAGTAGTAGAAGAGCTAGTAGTAGCAGAGCTAGTAGTAGTAGAGCTAGTAGCAGTAGAGCTAGTTGTAGTAGAGATAGTAGTAGTAGAGCTAGTAGTAGTAGAGCTATTAGTAGTAGAGCTAGTACTAGAGCTAGTAGTAGTAGAGTTAGTAGTAGAGCTAGTAGTAGTAGAGCTAGTAGTAGAGCTAGTAGTAGTAGAGCTAGTAGTAGAGCTAGTAGTAGAAGAGCTAGTAGTAGCAGAGCTAGTAGTAGTAGCGCTATTAGTAGTAGAGCTTTTAGTGGAGCTAGTAGTAGTAGAGATAGTAGTAGTAGTAGAGCTAGTAGTAGTAGAGCTAGTAGTAGTAGTAGTAGTAGAGTTAATAGTAGTAGGTCTAGTAGTAGTAGATCTAGTAGTAGTTTAGATAGTAGTAGTAGAACTAGTAGTAGTATAGTTAGTAGTAGTAGTAGATCTAGTAGTAGTTTAGATAGTAGTAGTAAAGTTAGTAGTAGTAGTAGTAGAGCTAGTAGTAGTAGAGTTAGTAGTTGTAGTAGATCTAGTAGTAGTTTAGATAGTAGTAGTAGTAGTAGTAGTAGTAGTAGTAGTCGTAGTAGTAGTAGAGTTATTAGTAGTAGTAGCAGAGCTAGTAGTAGTAGAGTTAGTAGCAGTAGAGCTAGTAGTAGTAGAGTTAGTAGTGGTAGAGGTAGTAGAGCTAGTTGTAGAGCTAGTAGTAGTAGAGCTAGTAGTAGTAGAGCTAGTAGTAGTAGAGCTAGTAGTAGTAGTAGAGCTAGTAGTAGCAGAGCTATTAGTAGTAGTAGAGCTATTAGTGGTAGAGGTAGTAGTAGTAGAGATAGTAGTAGAGCTAGTAGAATTAGAGCTAGTAGCAGTAGAGCTAGTAGTAGTAGAGTTAGTAGTGGTAGAGCTAGTAGTAGCAGAGCTATTAGTAGTAGAGCTAGTAGTAGTAGAGCTAGTAGCAGTAGAGCTAGTAGTAGTAGAGTTAGTAGTAGTAGAGCTAGTAGTAGTAGTAGAGCTAGTAGTAGCAGAGCTATTAGTAGTAGTAGAGCTATTAGTGGTAGAGGTAGTAGTAGTAGAGATAGTAGTAGAGCTAGTAGTAGTAGAGCTAGTAGCAGTAGAGCTAGTTGTAGTAGAGTTAGTAGCAGTAGAGCTAGTAGTAGTAGAGTTAGTAGTGGTAGAGGTAGTAGAGCTAGTTGTAGAGCTAGTAGTAGTAGAGCTAGTAGTAGTAGAGCTATTAGTAGTAGAGATAGTAGTAGTAGAGATAGTAGTAGTAGAGCTAGTAGCAGTAGAGCTAGTAGTAGCAGAGCTATTAGTAGTAGAGCTAGTAGTAGTAGTAGAGCTAGTAGTAGCAGAGCTATTAGTAGTAGTAGAGCTATTAGTGGTAGAGGTAGTAGTAGTAGAGATAGTAGTAGAGCTAGTAGTAGTAGAGCTAGTAGCAGTAGAGCTAGTTGTAGTAGAGATAGTAGCAGTAGAGCTAGTAGTAGTAGAGATAGTAGTAGTAGTAGAGCTAGTAGCAGTAGAGCTAGGTGTAGAGCTAGTAGTAGAGATAGTAGTAGTAGTAGCAGTAGAGATAGTGGTAGTAGTAGAGATAGTAGTAGTAGAGATAGTATTAGTAGAGATAGTAGTAGTAGTAGTAGTAGAGCTAGTAGTAGTAGAGCTAGTAGCAGTAGAGATAGTAGTAGTAGTAGTAGTAGAGATAGTAGTAGTAGTAGAGATAGTAGCAGTAGAGATAGTAGTAGTAGTAGTAGTAGAGATAGTAGTAGTAGTAGAGCTAGTAGCAGTAGAGATAGTAGTAGTAGTAGTAGAGATAGTAGTAGTAGTAGAGCTAGTAGCAGTAGAGATAGTAGTAGTAGTAGTAGAGATAGTAGTAGTAGTAGAGCTAGTAGCAGTAGAGATAGTAGTAGTAGTAGAGATAGTAGTAGTAGTAGAGCTAGTAGCAGTAGAGATAGTAGTAGTAGTAGAGATAGTAGTAGTAGAGATAGTAGTAGTAGTAGAGATAGTAGTAGTAGTAGAGATAGTAGTAGTAGAGCTAGTAGTAGTAGAGATAGTAGTAGTAGTAGAGCTAGTAGCAGTAGAGATAGTAGTAGTAGTAGAGATAGTAGTAGTAGAGATAGTAGTAGTAGTAGAGCTAGTAGCAGTAGAGATAGTAGTAGTAGTAGAGATAGTAGTAGTCGTAGAGATAGTAGTAGTAGTAGAGCCAAGAGTAGAACAGGGTATAGGTCCCAAATACACCCTATTCCCCTATGGGTCTGGTAAACAGTAGTACACCACACAAGAAATAGGGTGGCATTTGAGACACATTCAGTAGCACTAGTGGTAGAATCAAACCACCTCCCTTTTCAGCACACGAGGGACCATGCAAGTGCCTAACTGCTTATCTGGGGAAAGACCAGTGCTGACCGGGACTACCAGCCAAATCCCCAGCCAAGCCACCACTACACTTCTCCCTGCAGTATAGTGTGTGTGTGTGTGTGTGTGTGTGTGTGTGTGTGTGTGTGTGTGTGTGTGTGTGTGTGTGTGTGCGTGCGTGCGTGCGTGCGTGCGCGCGCGCGCGAGCGTGACTGCGTGAGAGAGCGTGAGAGAGAGACAGAGAGAGAGACAGAGAGAGAGCGTGAGAGAGAGACAGAGAGAGAGCGTGAGAGAGAGCGTGAGAGAGAGACAGAGAGAGAGCGTGAGAGAGAGCGTGAGAGAGAGAGTGAGAGAGAGAAAGAGAGTGAGAGAGACAGAGAGAGAGGCAGAGAGAGAGCGTGAGAGAGAGACAGAGAGAGAGCGTGAGAGAGAGCGTGAGAGAGAGACAGAGAGAGAGAGAGGCAGGACTGCTGTAATTATTGTCAACCTAATGGAAGACCGGAGGGACCGTATCATCAAACAGGCTGACGCCATGCAGTGTTATCTGCCAACCGTACTGACAACACAACTCTCCACGGATACACACATACAGACACACACACACTAGACAGTGTGAAGAGGCTTGGTTCGTTCTGTGACAACAGGAGTACTGTGATGATTTGCTTCCATTCTATTAAGAACCAGGAGACATTAGGCCCTACTTTAAGAATTACATTTGGGGACCACAAGGGGAAATTAAACTACGGGAATCTTTATGGTAAATCACAGCAGCATGGGATGGGTTAGCGGGTGATACTTCTAACCCCCTAATAAGATCAAGGTTCTGAGTCCCAAATGACACCCTATTCCCTATATAGTGTCCTATGGACCCTGGTCAAAATATACTGATATACATTACTAGGATATACATTACCAGGATCAGGTATATGTCTGCTTTAATTACAGAACTGATCTACATGACCAGGATCAGGTATCTGTCTGTTTTAACAGAACTGATCTACATTACCAGGATCAGGTATCTGTCTGTTTTAACAGAACTGATCTACATTACCAGGATCAGGTATCTGTCTGTTTTAACAGAACTGATCTACATGACCAGGATCAGGTATCTGTCTGTTTTAATTACAGAACTGATCTACATTACCAGGATCAGGTATCTGTCTGTTTTAATTACAGAACTGATCTACATTACCAGGATCAGGTATCTGTCTGTTTTAATTACAGAACTGATCTACATTACCAGGATCAGGTATCTGTCTGTTTTAACAGAACTGATCTACATTACCAGGATCAGGTATCTGTCTGTTTTAACAGAACTGATCTACATTACCAGGATCAGGTATCTGTCTGTTTTAATTACAGAACTGATCTACATTACCAGGATCAGGTATCTGTCTGTTTTAATTACAGAACTGATCTACATTACCAGGATCAGGTATCTGTCTGTTTTAACAGAACTGATCTACATTACCAGGATCAGGTATCTGTCTGTTTTAATTACAGAACTGATCTACATTACCAGGATCAGGTATCTGTCTGTTTTAATTACAGAACTGATCTACATTACCAGGATCAGGTATCTGTCTGTTTTAACAGAACTGATCTACATTACCAGGATCAGGTATCTGTCTGTTTTAATTACAGAACTGATCTACATTACCAGGATCAGGTATCTGTCTGTTTTAATTACAGAACTGATCTACATTACCAGGATCAGGTATCTGTCTGTTTTAACAGAACTGATCTACATTACCAGGATCAGGTATGTGGTAATAACACTAGCTATATTTACTAGTAGGATAGTTCTGTTGTGATAATAACGCTAGTTGTGTTGTGTCAGAGTTATGGCCATCCACCAAGCCAATAACTATATCTATAGGCTACATATCTATAGGCTACATATCTATAAAACGTTGGTGAGCATCCACACTAGACTAAAGTGTATCGTTCTACAGTCCTACACCTGTCAATCAACTGATTCAACACATCCTACTGCACACTGCCTATTAATGAGATTGTAACACAAGACCATTCAGTCTGTAGTGCACAGATACTGGTTCAGACCATTCAGTGATTTCTGGGTGTGTTCATTGTTATAGTGACAACTGCAAATAATACTTCAATGAACATGTATGCACAATGAAGAAAATAGTATAGTGCCTTGGATTTAAATTGAGCAAATAAACGACAAATGCGGTTAAGCCTGCACATCTTTTTTACAGCATGCCATTGCCTCTTTGCTCAAGTGATTTGCAAGTGATTTCCATTTTTCTAAAGGTTGTCAATTCCTTTGGGTCTTCATTTCCACTGTGCTCATCTCTGTAGGTCCTGTGCAACTATACTGAACAGAAATATAAACACAACATGTAAATTGATGGTCCCATGTTTCACGAGTTGAAATTAAAGATTCCAGAGATTTTCCATATGGAAAAACAAAAGTTTATTCTCTCAAATTGTTGTGCACAAATTTGCTCACATCCCTGTTAGTGAGCGTTTCTCCTTTGCCAAGATAATCCATTCACATGACATGTGTGGCATATCAAGAAGCTGATTAAACAGCATGATCATTACACAGGTGCACACAGCTGCCTCCAATGTCGTTTTAGAGAATTTGGCAGTACGTCCAACTGGCCTCACGACGTATAACCATGCCAGCCCAGGACCTCCACATCCTGGTTCTTCACCTGCGGGATGGTCTGAGACCAGCCACTCAGACAGCTGATGAAACTGAGGAGTATTTCTGTAATAAAGACCTTTTGTGGGGGAAAACATATTCTGATTGGCTGGGCCTGACTCCCCAGTGGGTGGGCCTATGCCCTCCCAGGCCCATCCATGGCTGTGTCCCTGCCCAGTCATCTGAAATCCATAGATTAGGGCCTAATGAATTTATTTCAATGGACATATTTCCTTATATGAACTGTAACTCAGTAGAATTGTTGAAATTGTTACATGTTGTGTGAAGCACTGGCCATTCCCTGTGGCTCAGTTGGTAGAGCATGGTGTTTGCCACACCAGCTTGGTGTGTGCAACGCCAGGGTTGTGGGTTCGATTCCAACGGGGGGCCAGTACAAAGAAAATAAATTAAATGTATGCATTCACTACTGTAAGTCGCTCTGGATAAGAGTGTATGCTAAATTACGTAAATGTGTTTATATTTTTGTTCAGTATATTTACAGTGCATCAATGGAACAATGGAGGCATAACAGGCCAAAATAACACCAATGCACTCTCTCCTCAACATTCCCAATCCTGCTTCTTTCCCTGAATAGGCTATTAGTCCTAGTTTTAAAAACATATACAAATAAATGTCCTATAGCTTTTGTAGTCTATAGCTTTTCCTGGGATTTCACGAGCAGAGGAACGGTTTATAGTGGAGAGGCTTGAGGAATGACCTTTTGCAGAGAGGCTTGATGAATGACCTATTGCAGAGAGGCTTGATGAATGACCTATTGCAGAGAGGCTTGAGGAATGGCCTATTGCAGAGAGGCTTGAGGAATGACCTATTGCAGAGAGGCTTGAGGAATGGCCTTTTGCAGAGAGGCTTGAGGAATGACCTATTGCAGAGAGGCTTGAGGAATGACCTATTGCAGAGAGGCTTGAGGAATGACCTATTGCAGAGAGGCTTGAGGAATGACCTATTGCAGAGAGGCTTGAGGAATGGCCTTTTGCAGAGAGGCTTGAGGAATGACCTATTGCGGGGAGTCTTGATGAAGGGCCTATAGCGGAGAGGCTTGAGGAATGACCTATAGCGGAGAGGCTTTAGGAATGACCTATAGCGGAGAGGCTTACGTAGCCTACAGCTGGAAGACACAGACTAGTTCAAGTATATTTGCTAGATATTAGGCCATTCACTAGTTCAATAAAAAAATAAATGAACAGCTGATGAAATGGCAGATCTGTAGTGCGTTCCTCCAGGCTGCGCTCTGTGGTCCCAGGCCATGCAGTCTTCCACTATGGATTAGGCCCAGGCCATGCAGTCTTCCACTATGGATTAGGCCCAGGCCATGCAGTCTTCCACTATGGATTAGGCCCAGGCCACGCAGTCTTCCACTATGGATTAGGCCCAGGCCACGCAGTCTTCCACTATGGATTAGGCCCAGGCCATGCAGTCTTCCACTATGGATTAGGCCCAGGCCATGCAGTCTTCCACTATGGATTAGGCCCAGGCCATGCAGTCTTCCATTATGGATTAGGCCCAGGCCATGCAGTCTTCCACTATGGATTAGGCCCAGGCCATGCAGTCTTCCATTATGGATTAGGCCCAGGCCATGCAGTCTTCCACTATGGATTAGGCCCAGGCCACGCAGTCTTCCACTATGGATTAGGCCCAGGCCATGCAGTCTTCCACTATGGATTAGGCCCAGGCCACGCAGTCTTCCACTATGGATTAGGCCCAGGCCATGCAGTCTTCCACTATGGATTAGGCCCAGGCCACGCAGTCTTCCACTATGGATTAGGCCCAGACCACGCAGTCTTCCACTATGGATTAGGCCCAGACCATGCAGTCTTCCATTATGGATTAGGCCCAGGCCTACGTTTTTAGACAAGAACATGTTTCTACCTAGGCTACAACAACACAGTGCAATGAGAAATGTATTATTGTCATCAAGTGAATACACAGTTATTGTCCATAGACTGTAAAACGGCAGTGATGTGGGCTAATTTTAATAATTACTCACACCCAGGCAGTGTTGCCAGCTAATTTTCAGGGTGAGTTGCTAGAGGCAGGTTGATTTGTTGCTGAAAGTTGCTAAATGACGTTGTGATGTCATTGCGTGAAAACGTAAAACTGCGTCAGTACGTAGAATACACAATAACGTTACTCAAATTGACTGGCCGTCTCTGCAACAAAAAAATATGATTTGACATTTGTTCAGGTACAGACTCCCACTCTTTTCTGTACTTCTGGCTGTACAATTTTGATTGAAACTTGTTGATTGATGTTGTAAATTCTGTTCAAGATCAAACATTCGTGACCAACTATATCCATTGGGGTTTGGCTCGTCGAAGCCGTGCTACTGCTGCTGCAGTCAGCCAACAATGATTTTGCAATTTGCTGAAATCGCTGCTGGCTGTGGACGAGCTGAGCGCCTGCTGGTGACGTCACTCACAATGCACTTTTGCGGCAGGGCACGTGTGTTGTTTTATTATTTTTTTTATTTCACCTTTAGTTAACCAGGTAGGCAAGTTGAGAACAAGTTCTCATTTACAATTGTGACTGAGCGTGTGACAGAAAACATCGTTTTTGTGTCATTTAGAGGGGAAAATGCATTTTAGCGTTTGAGTCACTTTTCAAAAGTTGCTAAAAGTTCCAAATATATATTTTTTTAAAGTAGCTAGATTTGTTGCTAGGTGCTGTTTGAAGAAAAAGTTGCCAGGGTAGTCTGAAAAGTTGCTAAATGTAGCAACAAAATTGCTAAATTGGCATCACTGCACCCAGGGGCACCGTATGGGGGGAGAAATTAGGACGATTCTAAGGGCCTGTGAGGCCTGTGACTGACAGGAGCCTTAAAACATTATTAGAACATTAGGTTAAAAAACAAAAAAATCAACATTAAATTATTTACCTATCATCATTAATAGAATATTTATTTACAATGTACTAATAAAAATAACGTTTTCTTTTTATTTTCTTGGTTTTGGTTAAAAGTAAACATCCAAAGAGCCTCTGTATTGACCAACCCCCCCCCTATTTACATGAAATGGTTCGGTCCGGCCCAAACCGGGTGCGAACAGTACTCGCTAGCAGTGAAATTACGAGTGAGGAGTGTCGGTGGAGCATCATGTCTCAGGTTCCTAAAGATAAATCTGCCTTCCAAAAACGAAATGAAAGAAAGACAGGAGAGAGAAAAGATAATAATCCAATAATTCACAAAGGAAGGAGGGTGTCGTTCCGTGAGTGGTGGAAATTAACCTGTTAGCTTAGTCCATAGTGAAATAGGCTAATTTTGTTCACCTAACATTAGTTACTTATTATCTTCACAGAAAATTCAGAGTGTTTACATTTCGCTCCTCTTTTAGCCAATAATCAATGCAGGAAAACTTTCAGCAAGCTAATTCATACTGAATCAGTTGTCCCTGCCCCTGCCTGGAGCCAGGCCCAATAGATGCATCTTCAGGCTCAGCAGCCTGTCTCTCCATCCCCCTGAACCAGCCCTGTCTCTCCATCCCCCTGAACCAGCCCTGTCTCCCCATCCCCTTGAACCAGCCCTGTCTCCCCATCCCCCTGAACCAGCCCTGTCTCCCCATCCCCCTGAACCAGCCCTGTCTCCCCATCCCCCTGAACCAGCCCTGTCTCCCCATCCCCCTGAACCAGCCCTGTCTCCCCATCCCCCTGAACCAGCCCTGTCTCCCCATCCCCCTGAACCAGCCCTGTCTCCCCATCCCCCTGAACCAGCCCTGTCTCTCCATCCCCCTGAACCAGCCCTGTCTCCCCATCCCTCTGAACCAGCCCTGTCTCCCCATCCCCCTGAACCAGCCCTGTCTCCCCATCCCCCTGAGCCAGCCCTGTCTCCCCATCCCCATCTCCCTGAACCAGCCCTGTCTCCCCATCTCCCTGAACCAGCCCTGTCTCCCCACCCCCCTGAACCAGCCCTGTCTCTCCATCCCCCTGAACCAGCCCTGTCTCCCCATACCCCTGAACCAGCCCTGTCTCCCCATCCCCCTGAACCAGCCCTGTCTCCCCATCCCCATCCCCCTGAACCAGCCCTGTCTCCCCATCCCCCTGAACCAGCCCTGTCTCTCCATCCCCCTGAACCAGTCCTGTCTCCCCATCCCCATTCCCCTGAACCAGTCCTGTCTCTCCATCCCCCTGAACCAGCCCTGTCTCCCCATCCCCCTGAACCAGCCCTGTCTCCCCATCCCCCTGAACAAGCCCTGTCTCCCCATCCCCCTGAACAAGCCCTGTCTCCCCATCCCCCTGAACAAGCCCTGTCTCCCCATCCCCCTGAACCAGCCCTGTCTCCCCATCCCCATCTCCCTGAACCAGCCCTGTCTCTCCATCCCCCTGAACCAGCCCTGTCTCCCCATCCCCCTGAACCAGCCCTGTCTCTCCATCCCCCTGAACCAGCCCTGTCTCTCCATCCCCCTGAACCAGCCCTGTCTCCCCATCCCCCTGAACCAGCCCCGTCTCTCCATCCCCCTGAACCAGCCCTGTCTCCCCATCCCCATACCCCTGAACCAGCCCTGTCTCCCCATCCCCCTGAACCAGCCCTGTCTCCCCATCCCCCTGAACCAGCCCTGTCTCCCCATCCCCCTGAACCAGCCCTGTCTCCCCATCCCCCTGAACCAGCCCTGTCTCCCCATCCCCCTGAACCAGCCCTACTCCCAACTGAAGAAGGAGGTGAGCAGCATTGTGTTGAATGACATGTCCGCTGGCATAATTGCAGGTACTGCAATGCATTGAGGACAGGAAAACATCTTACTTGACACAGAGGCAGCCAATATCAAGAGGTTTAAAAGGAAGAGATGCAGGCTCTTAGAGATGGATGGGAGTCTCTCCTGTCTGAGGCAACACTGATTGCAGCTCAGGACCAAAAACACTCACAAACTTTTACAGATCCACAATCGAGAGCATCCTGTCGGGCTGTATCACCGCCTGGTACGGCAGCTGCTCTGCCCATAACCGGAAGGCTCTCCAGAGGGTAGTGAGGTCTGCACAACGCATCACCGGGGGCAAACTACCTGCCCTCCAAGACACCTACACCCCCTGATGTCACAGGAACGCCAAAAAGATCATCAAGGACAACAACCACCCGAGCCACTGCCTGTTCACCCTGCTATCATCCAGAAGGCGAGGTTAGTACAGGTGCATCAAAGCTGGGACCGAGAGACTGAAAAACAGCTTCTATCTCAAGGCCATCAGACTGTTAAATATCTATCACTAACATTGAGTGGCTGCTGCCAACATACTGACTCAAATCTCTAGCCACTTTAATAATGGAAAAATTGATGTAATCAATTTATCACTAGCCACTTTATATTATATAATGTCTACATACCCTACATTACTCATCTCATATGTATATACTGTACTCTATACCATCTACTGCATCTTGCCTATGCTGTTCAGCCATCACTCATTTATATATTTATATGTACATATTCTTATTCATTCCTTTACACTTGTGTGTATAAGGTAGTTGTTGTGGAATTGGTAGATTACTTGTTAGATATTACTGCATGGTCGGAACTAGAAGCACAAGCATTTCTCTACACTCGCATTAACACCTGCTAACCATGTGACCAATAACATTTGATTTGATTTGACAGTGCAGCAAAGGTGTTTCGGGACGCACTGTTTTTCTCTTACTGCTATAGACAACGTCATGTGACTTGGACACTAGGTTTGACACCACTGTTTATCTCTTACTGCTATGGACAACGTCATGTGACTTGGACACTAGGTTTGACACCACTGTTTATCTCTTACTGCTATGGACAACGTCATGTGACTTGGACACTAGGTTTGACACCACTGTTTATCTCTTACTGCTATGGACAACGTCATGTGACTTGGACACTAGGTTTGACACCACTGTTTATCTCTTACTGCTATGGACAACGTCATGTGACTTGGACACTAGGTTTGACACCACTGCCAAAAATGTGTAGAAGAACTTTCTGCTGTTCTGAAAGTTGTGCAGATTAGTGGAGGATAAAGTCCCTTCTGTGTGCCAACCACTGATCTTTAACATTTTACATTTACATTTTAGTCATTTAGCAGATGCTCTTATCCAGAGCGACTTACAGTAGTGAATGCATACATTCCATACATTTTTTATTTTATTTTTTTTCTGTGCTGGCCCCCCGTGGGAATTGAACCCACAACCCTGGCGTTGCAAACACCATGCTCTACCAACTGAGCTACAGGGAAGGCCGTATTCCAGAGATCCTACACCTGAGTTTCAACAGGAAGTAAGACACCTGAACACTGTATATGCTGCCACTTTCCCCCCTAACTTGTCCCCTCTTGGTCTCCTGAATGCAATTTGTAAGATGCAGCTGCAAAGCATTTTTTGGAGAATTGTGCATTGCTTTATGTATATTTTGCACACTGCCTGTGACTGTTGCTGGTGGCGAGAGAGCTTTCAGAAAAGCTAAAACTGATAGGGGAAAAAAACGATTTGACGTCCACTATGTCCCAGGACAGGCTTTGCAGTCTTGTCATGCTGTCCATTGAAAGTCAGTTAGCTAGAAAGCTGGACTTCAAAGACTTGATCAGTGACTTTGCTAGCAAGACGGCTCGGCGCTGTGCTCTCGGTGAATAAGGCTGAGCAAGGACCAGTGATAACTGTTAAATGGCATGGCTATGGCTATTGGATCACTACACACATGATGCCCACAGGCTGAGAACAGACTGAGAACAGACTGAGAACAGACTGAGAACAGGCTGAGAACAGACTGAGAACAGGCTGAGAACAGACTGAGAACAGACTGAGAACAGGCTGAGAACAGACTGAGAACAGGCTGAGAACAGGCTGAGAACAGACTGAGAACAAGACTGAGAACAAGGCTGAGAACAAGACTGAGAACAGACTGAGAACAGACTGAGAACAGACTGAGAACAGGCTGAGAACAGGCTGAGAACAGACTGAGAACAGCCTGAGAACAGCCTGAGAACAAGGCTGAGAACAGACTGAGAACAGACTGAGAACAGACTGAGAACAAGGCTGAGAACAGCCTGAGAACAGCCTGAGAACAGCCTGAGAACAAGGCTGAGAACAGACTGAGAACAGACTGAGAACAGACTGAGAACAAGGCTGAGAACAAGGCTGAGAACAGACTGAGAACAGACTGAGAACAGGCTGAGAACAGGCTGAGAACAGACTGAGAACAGCCTGAGAACAGCCTGAGAACAGCCTGAGAACAAGGCTGAGAACAGACTGAGAACAGACTGAGAACAGGCTGAGAACAGGCTGAGAACAGACTGAGAACAGCCTGAGAACAGCCTGAGAACAGCATGAGAACAAGGCTGAGAACAGACTGAGAACAGACTGAGAACAGACTGAGAACAAGATGTATCTCAAAGTAATGGCTGGATTGACCATAAAACCTGTTGTTTACAATGAAGACTCCCAAGTGCAAGAAACCTGTTGATTTGGTGACCTCTTGACCTTTCCTCTAGCGCCACCATCAGGCCTTTTCATTTCCATGTTGATTTCCATTTCCACTTTTACAGCTGTTTATTGTCTAGTTGGTGTGTATACTTAGTTCAACAATCTACTGCTGATTTTAGTATTTTGTTTATTATATCATTCTATAGATGATAATGTAAATGTATTTTATTTTAAAGAGGTTAATGTATATTTAAGTTATATTTATATTTATTCAAGAAATTTTTACCATTAAAATTTACATTTAGACCCGTAAAAGATGGCCTTTAGCACATTTCTTATAGAGGGTATCAGTCTTGCATCAAATAGTGAATTCCTCTGTATGCAGAATGTTGCATACGTGTCTGCACAGTGTTATATTTTCACTGCTCACTGTCAGTAAATATCTCACAGTAAATATTGGGACTACAAGAGAGTTGCAAGCCAGCAAAGCTAGAATTATTTAAAGCTTTGAATGGGTCGATTGGGTTCTGGAGGTGTGTGGTTACAAGTAATTGCGCAGGGGGTTGGTATGGCCTGTGGTGGTGGGGCCCCAATGTGATATCATTTCATGTGGCCCCAAAAATCCCTGGAGGCTCCTCCTGCTCACACCTCCTGTTTGTTACATGCTCCATTAACAGCATAAGACAAGCAGACTACACCTGAATATGTAACCGTTTGGATCAGTACGTGTCCAGAAAGGTACATTAGAAGGTTTCTCATAGTGGTGGAGGCCTGTTTTTGTCAGGTTGTAGCCAGGTGTTAAGAGAGGCCTGTTTTTGTCAGGTTGTAGCCAGGTGTTAAGAGAGGCCTGTTTTGTCAGGTTGTAGCCAGGTTAACCTCTTGAGCGTCTCAGGTTAAGAGAGGCCTGTTTTTGTCAGGTTGTAGCCAGGTGTTAAGAGAGGCCTGTTTTTGTCAGGTTGTAGCCAGGTGTTAAGAGAGGCCTGTTTTTGTCAGGTTGTAGCCAGGTGTTAAGAGAGGCCTGTTTTTGTCAGGTTGTAGCCAGGTGTTAAGAGAGGCCTGTTTTTGTCAGGTTGTAGCCAGGTGTTAAGAGAGGCCTGTTTTTGTCAGGTTGTAGCCAGGTGTTAAGAGAGGCCTGTTTTTGTCAGGTTGTAGCCAGGTGTTTAGAGAGGCCTGTTTTTGGTCCACAGGTACATTAGGTCCAGGTCCATTAGGTCCAGGTACATTAGGTCCAGGTACATTAGGTCCAGACACATTAGGTCCAGGCACATTAGGTCCACAGACACATTAGGTCCAGGCACATTAGGTCCAGACACATTAGGTCCAGGTACCTTAGGTCCAGGTACATTAGGTCCAGGTACATTAGGTCCAGACACATTAGGTCCAGGTACATTAGGTCCAGGTACATTAGGTCCAGGTACATTAGGTCCGGGTACATTAGGTCCAGGTACATTAGGTCCGGGTACATTAGGTCCAGGTACATTAGGTCCGGGTACATTAGGTCCAGGTACATTAGGTCCAGGTACATTAGGTCCAGGCACATTAGGTCCAGGTACATTAGGTCCAGGCACATTAGGTCCACAGGCACATTAGGTCCAGGCACATTAGGTCCAGGCACATTGGGTCCAGGCACATTAGGTCCAGGCACATTAGGTCCAGGCACATTGGGTCCAGGCACATTAGCACGACAGTAATGTGTATTTTGTCATGATGTATAAGTTAACAGAAACATGCTAATGCAGGGATTTCTAGTGGCGCCCATATGAATTATGTTAATGAGGGAGCACGGAGAAAAGTTGTATCCATAGTTTCCACGTTTGGCTTCCGTGTTTTAAAAGCATTTCGAAAAATGAGGAGGATATGTTAAGAGACAAAAGTGTATTTTGAAAGTCGCATGCTAATACTACTAAAACTCATGTTTCTGCATAAATATTGTATCCCCGCTTTAAGCGTTTTTTCTAGTCATTCTATAGTAGCGATTCTTGATCTTGGTCCTGGGGACCCAAAGGGGTGCACATGGCTGTTGTTGCCCTAGCAACTAAAACACCAGGACTGGGAACACTACTATACAGTCATACATCTATAATCCAGGACTGGGACTGGGAAACACTACTATACAGTCATACATCTATAATCCAGGACTGGAAAACACTACTATACAGTCATACATCTATAATCCAGGACCAGGACTGGGAAACACTACTATAAAGTCATACATCTATAATCCAGGACTGGGACTGGGAAACACTACTATACAGTCATACATCTATAATCCAGGACTGGGAAACACTACTATACAGTCATACATCTATAATCCAGGACTGGGAAACACTACTATACAGTCATACATCTATAATCCAGGACTGGGACTGGGAAACACTACTATACAGTCATACATCTATAATCCAGGACTGGGACTGGGAAACACTACAATACAGTCATACATCTATAATCCAGGACTGGGAAACACTACTATACAGTCATACATCTATAATCCAGGACTGGGGAACACTACTATACAGTCATACATCTATAATCCAGGACTGGGAAACACTACTATACAGTCATACATCTATAATCCAGGACTGGGAAACACTACTATACAGTCATACATCTATAATCCAGGACTGGGAAACACTACTATACAGTCATACATCTATAATCCAGGACTGGGAAACACTACTATACAGTCATACATCTATAATCCAGGACCAGGACAGGGAAACACTACTATACAGTCATACATCTATAATCCAGGACTGGGAAACACTACTATACAGTCATACATCTATAATCCAGGACTGGGACTGGGAAACACTACAATACAGTCATACATCTATAATCCAGAACTGGGAAACACTACTATACAGTCATACATCTATAATCCAGGACTGGGAAACACTACTATACAGTCATACATCTATAATCCAGGACTGGGAAACACTACTATACAGTCATACATCTATAATCCAGGACTGGGAAACACTACTATACAGTCATACATCTATAATCCAGGACTGGGAAACACTACTATACAGTCATACATCTATAATCCAGGACCAGGACTGGGAAACACTACTATACAGTCATACATCTATAATCCAGGACTGGGAAACACTACTATACAGTCATACATCTATAATCCAGGACTGGGGAACACTACTATACAGTCATACATCTATAATCCAGGACTGGGGAACACTACTATACAGTCATACATCTATAACCCAGGACTGGGAAACACTACTATACAGTCATACATCTATAATCCAGGACTGGGAAACACTACTATACAGTCATACATCTATAATCCAGGACTGGGGAACACTACTATACAGTCATACATCTATAATCCAGGACTGGGAAACACTACTATACAGTCATACATCTATAATCCAGGACCAGGACTGGGAAACACTACTATACAGTCATACATCTATAATCCAGGACTGGGAAACACTACTATACAGTCATACATCTATAATCCAGGACTGGGGAACACCACTATACAGTCATACATCTATAATCCAGGACCAGGACTGGGAAACACTACTATACAGTTATTCATCTATAATCCAGGACTGGGGAACACTACTATACAGTCATACATCTATAATCCAGGACTAGGAAACACTACTATACAGTCATACATCTATAATCCAGGACTGGGACTGGGAAACACTACTATACAGTCATACATCTATAATCCAGGACTGGGAAACACTACTATACAGTCATACATCTATAATCCAGGACTGGAAAACACTACTATACAGTCATACATCTATAATCCAGGACTGGGAACACTACTATACAGTCATACATCTATAATCCAGGACCAGGACTGGGACACACTACTATACAGTCATACATCTATAATCCAGGACTGGGAAACACTACAATCCAGTCATACATCTATAATCCAGGACCAGGACTGGGAAACACTACTATACAGTCATACATCTATAATCCAGGACTGGGAAACACTACTATACAGTCATACATCTATAATCCAGGACCAGGACTGGGAAACACTACTATACAGTCATACATCTATAATCCAGGACTGGGAAACACTACTATACAGTCATACATCTATAATCCAGGACCAGGACTGGGAAACACTACTATACAGTCATACATCTATAATCCAGGACTGGGAAACACTACTATACAGTCATACATCTATAATCCAGGACTGGGAACACTACTATACAGTCATACATCTATAATCCAGGCATCAATAAATGCATTGAAATAGATATTCTCCTCAATAATAAGATTAGATGGATTATTAATCTGAATGGTACCTGGTTCAGTGAAATGATATGCAGCAATGTGAATGGGACTTGTGAATTAGGGATTGGGGAAGCTTAAAATAGCAACATCAAGGTGTTAGGTACCTTTGTTAGTCACATCCCCATCAAAATGTCTCAATTTAAATATTCATATGCGGTTTGACAGAAATTGAGGGAGGCCAGAGAGAGAGAGAGAGAGAGAGAGAGAGAGAGAGAGAGCACTGAGAACAATGTGTCTAATCTACACATTCTCAAAACATGAAGGCTAAATGTTCAGAAGGCTGGTTGATGGGGAATGGCCTGAGGAAAGACTATGGTTGTTTGTCAATATCTAATAATAGTCTTTCCTCCTGCCGATCTCCATCCACCAGCCCTCAAAACATACCTGAACATTTAGCAGTTCTCTTGAGTACTTTCTCGTGAGGATGAGAGTGTGGAGAACACATAGAGTATTACATTTGAGAAGCACTCCCCCCTTACTGTATTACCTCACGCTGCACCTCCCCATTCACTGACCCTTCCAACCAGGACAAAGGCAATAGAGATGAAACAAGATATACACAAAGCTAGCTAGCTATATGTGGATCGTAATAATCTAGCTAGCCAGATAGTTAAACAGGCAAAAAATGACCTAAAACTAATATTATCCAAGGTAGATGTACATTTTTAATAGATCTAACAGGACTGCCCCGTTAGAGCTCCTGACAGACGTTCACTATGGTGCATCAAGTTTGTTGGATCCTCTCCAGTTAACTGGTAATAATGATTCATTTAAGATTGACTTTGAGTTTCCCTGTGTAAGAATTTCCACGACACCGTATTGACTTACTATGGACTTACACATTCACTTAACCTTCTTCCAGCCAGGACAATGGCAATAGAGACAAAACGTGATATACACAAAGCAAAACGTTTTACTTCATAACTTTCAGCTAGCTATATGTGAAGGGTAATATTGTAGCTAACCCAGATAGTTTTAAGTAATTTTTGTTAAACTAATGTTATGCAAGGTGGACGTCAAGTCTTTGTGGGTAGCTAGCTAGCTAACAATTCTCTGTGGCTAACTAGCAGTACTAGTACCCAGTAGTAATAGCTAACCCTGTTGACTTACAATGGGCTTGCGATCTACACAATCTACAGTGGGTATCGTAGGCAGGTAAATGTTCAAAAAATGTATACAGCATGTATTTATTAACGTATCAAGATAAAATATTGTAGTCAGGCAACATGAGCTGTGAATAGGCAACATTTCATTTTCTCTCGCTTCAGCTCAGATAATTGATTTCAAGTAATGTTGCGTAATTCTTTACGTGCTTAAATCATATTTCTGTGCATACTTTTTCGTTGCAGCTTGCATCGATGCATGCTTCAGAATATGTACAAACGGAGTACGCATTCGAGAAGTGCCCTCCGTGCTCCGGTTTGCATACTGTACTTTGATTTGGACCCTCCTGTGCTCTAAATTGCGTGCTCGGAGCACGGTGGTGTGCATTTTGACAAACACCCAATGTATCAGTCTGTTTGTCTACGAGGTTGGAGACTGATTGAGAGAACAGGCAGGAGAACAGGGAGGAGAAGTGATGGAGGAGAGGAGGAGAACAGAGAGGAGAAGGAACAGAGGCGAGGAAGAGAGGAGAACAGAGACGAGAGGAGGAGAAGGGAGGAGAGGGGAGAAGGGATGGAGGAGAACAGGGAGGAGAGGGGAGAATGGACGGAGAAGAGGGGTGAAGGGAGGAGAGGGGAGAATGGACGGAGGAGAGGAGGAGAGGGGTGAAGGGACGGAGGAGAGGAGGAGAACAGGGAGGAGAACAGGGAGGAGAGGGGTGAAGGGAGGGAGGAGAGGAGGAGAGGAGGAGAGGAGGAGACGGAAGAGAAGAGAAGAAGAGGAGAACAGGGAGGAGAGGGGTGAAGGGAGGAGTGAGGTGCAGGGATGGAGGAGAGGAGAACGGGGGCGAGAGGGATGAAGGAAGGGAGGAGAGGGAAAAAGGGACGGAGGAGAGGGGTGAAGGGAGGGAGGAGAGGAGGAGAAGAGGGAGGAGAGGGGTGAAGTGACGGAGGAGAGGAGGAGGAGGAGGGGTGAAGGGACGGAGGAGAGGAGGAGAACTGGGAGGAGAGGGGTGAAGGGAGGGAGGAGAAGAGGGAGGAGAGGGGTGAAGTGACGGAGGAGAACAGGGAGGAGAGGGGTGAAGGGACGGAGGAGAGGAAGAGAACAGGGAGGAGAGGGGTGAAGGGACGGAGGAGAGGAGGAGAGGAAACAGGGACAAGGAGATGGAGGAGGCGTAGTGTTTGAAGCAGTCAGACATCAAGAGGAAATGGGCAGATTCTCAGAGGAAATAAGATCAAAGAAATATCTGGCCATTCAGAGAACCCACAGACAGAACACCACTCTATGACGAGAGGAGAGGAGAGGAGAGGACAGGAGGACAGGAGGACAGGAGGAAAGGAGGAGAGGAGAGGAGAGGAGAGGAGAGGAGAGGAGGGGAGAGGAGAGGAGAGGAGAGGAGAGGAGAGGAGAGGAGAGGAGAGGAGAGGAGAGGAGAGGAGAGGAGAGGAGGGGAGAGGAGAGGAGAGGAGGAGAGAAGATGAGAGGATATGAGGAGGAAGAGGAAATGAGGAGAGGAGGAGGAGGATATGATTGTCCCAAGCAGCACTGTCCGCACCGTGTTGACCTGAAAGGAATGTGCTGCGGCTTGAGAGAGAAGATAGCGCTCTATGTACTGTAAATGGCACCCTATTCACTATATAGTGCACTACTTTTGGCCAGAGCCCTATGGGCCACTATATACTGAATAGGGTGTCATTTGGGCTCCAAGACTATGTCTCAGACAACCCATCAACCCCCAATCTGCAGTTTTTTACCACTTCTAAGCTGTCAATTCACCAGCATATGTTGCACCAATTTCCCATTTAAAAAGTATTTCAGGCTCCAGCGCCGTGAACAGACTGCCAGTGCCAGCAGTGATTCTCCCTCTTCTCCTCTTCTCCCCTCTTCTCCCCTCTTCTCCCCTCTTCTCCCCTCTTCTCCCCTCTTCTCCTCTCCTCTCCTCTCCTCTCCTCTCCTCTCCTCTCCTCTCCTCTCCTCTCTTTCTCATCTTGTCTTCTTCTCCTATCTTCTCCTCTCCTCTCTTCTCTTTCTCATCTTCTCCTATCTTCTCCTCTCCTCTCCTCTCCTCTCCTCTCCTCTCCTCTCCTCTCCTCTTGATTCCTCATCTTCTCCTGTCAGTGCAGTAAGATTGCACAGTGGTTTGGTGGTTATGTTTTCTGTTGCATTCCTCTGGGGCAAAAGATCATTAAAGAGGAGCTTGATTTGGCTTTCCTCTAAGAGAGAGAGAGACACCATATGTGATCTGAGTCTGGGGTCCTAGGGTTGGATAGACAGCAGCACACTGAACCGACGCTGTGGAAACTAACAGCAGCTACTGGGGTCCTAGGGTTGGTTAGACAGCAGCAACACTGAACCAACGCTGTGGAAACTAACAGCAGCTACTGGGGTCCTAGGGTTGGATAGACAGCAGCACACTGAACCAACACTGTGGAAACTAACAGCAGCTACTGGGGTCCTAGGGTTGGATAGACAGCAGCACACTGAACCGACGCTGTGGAAACTAACAGCAGCTACTGGGGTCCTAGGGTTGGTTAGACAGCAGAAACACTGAACCAACGCTGTGGAAACTAACAGCAGCTACTGGGGTCCTAGGGTTGGATAGACAGCAGCACACTGAACCAACACTGTGGAAACTAACAGCAGCTACTGGGGTCCTAGGGTTGGATAGACAGCACACTGAACCAACGCTGTGGAAACTAACAGCAGCTACTGGGGTCCTAGGGTTGGATAGACAGCAGCACACTGAACCGACGCTGTGGAAACTAACAGCAGCTACTGGGGTCCTAAGGTTAGATAGACAGCAGCACACTGAACCAACGCTGTGGAAACTAACAGCAGCTACTGGGGTCCTAGGGTTGGATAGACAGCAGCACACTGAACCAACGCTGTGGAAACTAACAGCAGCTACTGGGGTCCTAGGGTTGGATAGACAGCAGCACACTTAACCGACGCTGTGGAAACTAACAGCAGCTACTGGGGTCCTAGGGTTGGATAGACAGCAGCACACTGAACCAACGCTGTGGAAACTAACAGCAGCTACTGGGGTCCTAGGGTTGGATAGACAGCAGCACACTGAACCGACGCTGTGGAAACTAACAGCAGCTACTGGGGTCCTAGGGTTGGATAGACAGCACACTGAACCAACGCTGTGGAAACTAACAGCAGCTACTGGGGTCCTAGGGTTGGATAGACAGCAGCACACTGAACCAACGCTGTGGAAACTAACAGCAGCTACTGGGGTCCTAGGGTTGGATAGACAGCAGCACACTGAACCGACGCTGTGGAAACTAACAGCAGCTACTGGGGTCCTAGGGTTGGATAGACAGCACACTGAACCAACGCTGTGGAAACTAACAGCAGCTACTAGGGTCCTAGGGTTGGATAGACAGCAGCACACTGAACCAACGCTGTGGAAACTAACAGCAGCTACTGGGGTCCTAGGGTTGGATAGACAGCAGCACACTGAACCGACGCTGTGGAAACTAACAGCAGCTACTGGGGTCCTAGGGTTGGATAGACAGCAGCACACTGAACCAACGCTGTGGAAACTAACAGCAGCTACTGGGGTCCTAGGGTTGGATAGACAGCAGCACACTGAACCAACGCTGTGGAAACTAACAGCAGCTACTGGGGTCCTAGGGTTGGATAGACAGCAGCACACTGAACCGACGCTGTGGAAACTAACAGCAGCTACTGGGGTCCTAGGGTTGGATAGACAGCAGCACACTGAACCGACGCTGTGGAAACTAACAGCAGCTACTGGGGTCCTAGGGTTGGATAGATAGCAGCACACTGAACCGACGCTGTGGAAACTAACAGCAGCTACTGGGGTCCTAGGGTTGGATAGACAGCAGCACACTGACCCGACGCTGTGGAAACTAACAGCAGCTACTGGGGTCCTAGGGTTGGATAGACAGCAGCACACTGAACCAACGCTGTGGAAACTAACAGCAGCTACTGGGGTCCTAGGGTTGGATAGACAGCAGCACACTGAACCAACACTGTGGAAACTAACAGCAGCTACTGGGGTCCTAGGGTTGGATAGACAGCACACTGAACCAACGCTGTGGAAACTAACAGCAGCTACTGGGGTCCTAGGGTTGGATAGACAGCACACTGAACCAACACTGTGGAAACTAACAGCAGCTACTGGGGTCCTAGGGTTGGATAGACAGCACACTGAACCAACGCTGTGGAAACTAACAGCAGCTACTGGGGTCCTAGGGTTGGATAGACAGCAGCACACTGAACCGACGCTGTGGAAACTAACAGCAGCTACTGGGGTCCTAAGGTTAGATAGACAGCAGCACACTGAACCAACGCTGTGGAAACTAACAGCAGCTACTGGGGTCCTAGGGTTGGATAGACAGCAGCACACTGAACCAACGCTGTGGAAACTAACAGCAGCTACTGGGGTCCTAGGGTTGGATAGACAGCAGCACACTTAACCGACGCTGTGGAAACTAACAGCAGCTACTGGGGTCCTAGGGTTGGATAGACAGCAGCACACTGAACCAACGCTGTGGAAACTAACAGCAGCTACTGGGGTCCTAGGGTTGGATAGACAGCAGCACACTGAACCGACGCTGCGGAAACTAACAGCAGCTACTGGGGTCCTAGGGTTGGATAGACAGCACACTGAACCAACGCTGTGGAAACTAACAGCAGCTACTGGGGTCCTAGGGTTGGATAGACAGCAGCACACTGAACCAACGCTGTGGAAACTAACAGCAGCTACTGGGGTCCTAGGGTTGGATAGACAGCAGCACACTGAACCGACGCTGTGGAAACTAACAGCAGCTACTGGGGTCCTAGGGTTGGATAGACAGCACACTGAACCAACGCTGTGGAAACTAACAGCAGCTACTAGGGTCCTAGGGTTGGATAGACAGCAGCACACTGAACCAACGCTGTGGAAACTAACAGCAGCTACTGGGGTCCTAGGGTTGGATAGACAGCAGCACACTGAACCGACGCTGTGGAAACTAACAGCAGCTACTGGGGTCCTAGGGTTGGATAGACAGCAGCACACTGAACCAACGCTGTGGAAACTAACAGCAGCTACTGGGGTCCTAGGGTTGGATAGACAGCAGCACACTGAACCAACGCTGTGGAAACTAACAGCAGCTACTGGGGTCCTAGGGTTGGATAGACAGCAGCACACTGAACCGACGCTGTGGAAACTAACAGCAGCTACTGGGGTCCTAGGGTTGGATAGACAGCAGCACACTGAACCGACGCTGTGGAAACTAACAGCAGCTACTGGGGTCCTAGGGTTGGATAGATAGCAGCACACTGAACCGACGCTGTGGAAACTAACAGCAGCTACTGGGGTCCTAGGGTTGGATAGACAGCAGCACACTGACCTGACGCTGTGGAAACTAACAGCAGCTACTGGGGTCCTAGGGTTGGATAGACAGCAGCACACTGAACCAACGCTGTGGAAACTAACAGCAGCTACTGGGGTCCTAGGGTTGGATAGACAGCAGCACACTGAACCGACGCTGTGGAAACTAACAGCAGCTACTGGGGTCCTAGGGTTGGATAGACAGCAGCACACTGAACCAACGCTGTGGAAACTAACAGCAGCTACTGGGGTCCTAGGGTTGGTTAGACAGCAGCACACTGAACCGACGCTGTGGAAACTAACAGCAGCTACTGGGGTCCTAGGGTTGGTTAGACAGCAGCACACTGAACCGACGCTGTGGAAACTAACAGCAGCTACTGGGGTCCTAGGGTTGGATAGACAGCAGCACACTGAACCAACGCTGTGGAAACTAACAGCAGCTACTGGGGTCCTAGGGTTGGATAGACAGCACACTGAACCGACGCTGTGGAAACTAACAGCAGCTACTGGGGTCCTAGGGTTGGATAGACAGCAGCACACTGAACCAACGCTGTGGAAACTAACAGCAGCTACTGGGGTCCTAGGGTTGGATAGACAGCAGCACACTGAACCAACGCTGTGGAAACTAACAGCAGCTACTGGGGTCCTAGGGTTGGTAGACAGCAGCACACTGAACCAACGCTGTGGAAACTAACAGCAGCTACTGGGGTCCTAGGGTTGGATAGACAGCAGCACACTGAACCGACGCTGTGGAAACTAACAGCAGCTACTGGGGTCCTAGGGTTGGATAGACAGCACACTGAACCAACGCTGTGGAAACTAACAGCAGCTACTGGGGTCCTAGGGTTGGATAGACAGCAGCACACTGAACCGACGCTGTGGAAACTAACAGCAGCTACTGGGGTACTAGGGTTGGATAGACAGCAGCACACTGAACCGACACTGTGGAAACTAACAGCAGCTACTGGGGTCCTAGGGTTGGATAGACAGCAGCACACTGAACCGACGCTGTGGAAACTAACAGCAGCTACTGGGGTCCTAGGGTTGGATAGACAGCAGCACACTGAACCAACGCTGTGGAAACTAACAGCAGCTACTGGGGTCCTAGGGTTGGATAGACAGCAGCACACTGAACCGACGCTGTGGAAACTAACAGCAGCTACTGGGGTCCTAGGGTTGGATAGACAGCAGCACACTGAACCAACGCTGTGGAAACTAACAGCAGCTACTGGGGTCCTAGGGTTGGATAGACAGCACACTGAACCAACGCTGTGGAAACTAACAGCAGCTACTAGGGTCCTAGGGTTGGATAGACAGCAGCACACTGAACCAACGCTGTGGAAACTAACAGCAGCTACTGGGGTCCTAGGGTTGGATAGACAGCAGCACACTGAACCAACGCTGTGGAAACTAACAGCAGCTACTGGGGTCCTAGGGTTGGATAGACAGCAGCACACTGAACCGACGCTGTGGAAACTAACAGCAGCTACTGGGGTCCTAGGGTTGGATAGACAGCAGCACACTGAACCAACGCTGTGGAAACTAACAGCAGCTACTGGGGTCCTAGGGTTGGATAGACAGCAGCACACTGAACCAACGCTGTGGAAACTAACAGCAGCTACTGGGGTCCTAGGGTTGGTTAGACAGCAGCACACTGAACCAACGCTGTGGAAACTAACAGCAGCTACTGGGGTCCTAGGGTTGGATAGACAGCAGCACACTGAGCCAACGCTGGGGAAACTAACAGCAGCTACTGGGGTCCTAGGGTTGGTTAGACAGCAGCACACTGAACCAACGCTGTGGAAACTAACAGCAGCTACTGGGGTCCTAGGGTTGGATAGACAGCAGCACACTGAACCAACGCTGTGGAAACTAACAGCAGCTACTGGGGTCCTAGGGTTGGATACACAGCAGCACACTTAACCGACGCTGTGGAAACTAACAGCAGCTACTGGGGTCCTAGGGTTGGATAGACAGCATACTGAACCAACGCTGTGGAAACTAACAGCAGCTACTGGGGTCCTAGGGTTGGATAGACAGCAGCACACTGAACCGACGCTGTGGAAACTAACAGCAGCTACTGGGGTCCTAGGGTTGGATAGACAGCAGCACACTGAACCAACGCTGTAGAAACTAACAGCAGCTACTGGGGTCCTAGGGTTGGATAGACAGCAGCACACTGAACCAACGCTGTGGAAACTAACAGCAGCTACTGGGGTCCTAGGGTTGGATAGACAGCAGCACACTGAACCGACGCTGTGGAAACTAACAGCAGCTACTGGGGTCCTAGGGTTGGATAGACAGCAGCACACTGAACCAACGCTGTGGAAACTAACAGCAGCTACTGGGGTCCTAGGGTTGGATAGACAGCAGCACACTGAACCAACGCTGTGGAAACTAACAGCAGCTACTGGGGTCCTAGGGTTGGATAGACAGCAGCACACTGAACCAACGCTGTGGAAACTAACAGCAGCTACTGGGGTCCTAGGGTTGGATAGACAGCAGCACACTGAACCAACGCTGTGGAAACTAAAGGCAGCTACTGGGGTCCTAGGGTTGGTTAGACAGCAGCACACTGAACCGACGCTGTGGAAACTAACAGCAGCTACTGGGGTCCTAGGGTTGGATAGACAGCAGCACACTGAACCGACGCTGTGGAAACTAACAGCAGCTACTGGGGTCCTAGGGTTGGATAGACAGCAGCACACTGAACCGACGCTGTGGAAACTAACAGCAGCTACTGGGGTCCTAGGGTTGGATAGACAGCAGCACACTGAACCAACGCTGTGGAAACTAACAGCAGCTACTGGGGTCCTAGGGTTGGATAGACAGCACACTGAACCAACGCTGTGGAAACTAACAGCAGCTACTAGGGTCCTAGGGTTGGATAGACAGCAGCACACTGAACCGACGCTGTGGAAACTAACAGCAGCTACTGGGGTCCTAGGGTTGGATAGACAGCAGCACACTGAACCAACGCTGTGGAAACTAACAGCAGCTACTGGGGTCCTAGGGTTGGATAGACAGCAGCACACTGAACCAACGCTGTGGAAACTAACAGCAGCTACTGGGGTCCTAGGGTTGGATAGACAGCAGCACACTGAACCAACGCTGTGGAAACTAACAGCAGCTACTGGGGTCCTAGGGTTGGATAGACAGCAGCACACTGAACCAACGCTGTGGAAACTAACAGCAGCTACTGGGGTCCTAGGGTTGGATAGACAGCAGCACACTGAACCGACGCTGTGGAAACTAACAGCAGCTACTGGGGTCCTAGGGTTGGATAGACAGCAGCACACTGAACCGACGCTGTGGAAACTAACAGCAGCTACTGGGGTCCTAGGGTTGGATAGACAGCAGCACACTGAACCGACGCTGTGGAAACTAACAGCAGCTACTGGGGTCCTAGGGTTGGATAGACAGCAGCACACTGAACCGACGCTGTGGAAACTAACAGCAGCTACTGGGGTCCTAGGGTTGGATAGACAGCACACTGAACCAACGCTGTGGAAACTAACAGCAGCTACTGGGGTCCTAGGGTTGGATAGACAGCACACTGAACCGACGCTGTGGAAACTAACAGCAGCTACTGGGGTCCTAGGGTTGGATAGACAGCAGCACACTGAACCAACGCTGTGGAAACTAACAGCAGCTACTGGGGTCCTAGGGTTGGATAGACAGCAGCACACTGAACCGACGCTGTGGAAACTAACAGCAGCTACTGGGGTCCTAGGGTTGGATAGACAGCAGCACACTGAACCGACGCTGTGGAAACTAACAGCAGCTACTGGGGTCCTAGGGTTGGATAGACAGCAGCACACTGAACCGACGCTGTGGAAACTAACAGCAGCTACTGGGGTCCTAGGGTTGGATAGACAGCAGCACACTGAACCAACGCTGTGGAAACTAACAGCAGCTACTGGGGTCCTAGGGTTGGATAGACAGCAGCACACTGAACCGACGCTGTGGAAACTAACAGCAGCTACTGGGGTCCTAGGGTTGGATAGACAGCAGCACACTGAACCGACGCTGTGGAAACTAGCAGCAGCTACTGGGGTCCTAGGGTTGGTTAGACAGCAGCACACTGAACCGACGCTGTGGAAACTAACAGCAGCTACTCACAGGCTTCAAAAACAGATGGATGCAATACTACTAGTGAAATAAAGTGAACGGGAATTTGGTCAGTAAATATCCTCGGACCTAGTATGTTTTTATAATACGTTAGTGCAGAATAAGTGATTGATAGATCATGAGTTGGGAGAGTCCATGTAGTACTGCCTCATGCAGTGAACTGCTGTCGATCATATCAACATGATGGTAGCAGGCTACCACTGTATACTTGCGGACTGATCGAGATAACAGTCCGATCTTGGAACTATTCGTTAGGGGGGATAGATAGATGAACCTTTCTACGTGGAGAAATGTCATTTCCCCATAAATAGATGAGCATCTATGATGACTAATTTCAATCTGTTCCTGTAGCCACCTGTATAACCTGCATCTTTAAGTGCATAGGGTAGTGACCGTGTCCCAAAGGGCACCGCATTCCCTAAATAGGGCACTACTTTCAACCCTATGGGCCCTGGTGAAAAGTAGTGCACTAAATAGGGAATAGAGTGTCGTTTGGGATGCACCTAGGCCATACTCAGTGGTGGAAAAAGTATTCGATTGTCATACTTGAGAAAATGACTCAAGTAAAAGTGAAAGTCACCCAGTAAAATACTACTTGAGTAAAAGTCTAAAAGTATTTGGTTTTAAATATACTTATTAAGTATTAAAAGTTAAATGGAATTGCTAAAATATACTTAAGTATCAAATGTAACAGTAAAAGTATAAATCATTCCAAATTCGTTTATATTAAGCAAACCAGACGGTTCAATTTTCGATTTCTTTTTATTGACGGATAGCCAGGGGCACACTCCCAACACTCAGACATCATTTACAAACTAAGCATTTGTGTTTAGTGAGTTTGCCAGATCAGAGGCAGTAGGGATGGACCAGGGATGTTCTCTTGATAAGTGTGTAAATTGGACCATTTTCCTGTCAAAATGTAACAAGTACTTTTGGGTGTCAGAGAAAATGTATGGAGTAAAAAGTACTTTATTTTCTTTAGGAATGTAGTGAGGTAAAAGTTGCCAAAAATATAAATAGTAAAGTAAAGTACAAATACCCCATTAAAACGACTTAAGTAGTACTTTAAAGTATTTTCACTTAAGGTACTTTTACACCGCTGCTGGTGTCAGCCATGAGGTGGTCGTCACCTCAGATATAGTCTAGGTAAAATACCCTGAGAGAAAACACATTGCATTCTTCTATGATTGAATTCCAACCAAAGTCAATTCAGAACCACAAGGATCAAAGCCAGTGGCTCTTTACAGATAAACAGGAAATCAGATTGCAAAGCGACCAGAGTACAGGGGACAGTATTAGAGAACATTATATTTTCTGTGGAACAACCAAGATTCAATAGTGTGCTGGAATTTCATCCTAGTTCATTGCCACAACGTCAAACAAGACAAATCGAAAACTAGATTGGACTCGATTCAAGAGCCAATCAAGAAAGAAATAAAAGCCCATGGACCAATCCCACTGTGTCAATATGAAGGAATCATGTCTTGAGTCCCAAATTTCACCTTATTCCCTTTACAGTGGACTACTTAAGACCAAGTATTTGTAAGTCGCTCTGGATAAGAGCGTCTGCTAAATGACGTAAATGTAAATGTAAATGTAAGTTTTTCACTATGTCCCCATTGGGGACACACAAACTCCATGTTATTAAAGCCAGTCTCACCTCTGCAGATGGGGACAGGGAAGTCCCAGACGGCCATGTTGCCTGTGTTGAGGACACAGGTAAGGAGTGAGTGACCGTCCAACACGTAGCCCGTCACACACCTGTAGCGGATCGTGTTCCCGAGGTTGAACTGTGTTCCGTTTAGGATGCCTTTAGGTGGAACACCAGGGTTCCCACAGGCGCTGCTCCTTAACTCTGGAACACAGACACAGACAGAATGTTACCACAGAACACTGCTTCTTAACTCTGGAACACAGACACAGACAGAATGTTACCACAGAACACTGCTCCTTAACTCTGGAACACAGACAGAATGATACCACAGAACACTGCTCCTTAACTCTGGAACACAGAGAGAATGTTACCACAGAACACTGCTCCTTAACTCTGGAACACAGACAGAATGATACCACAGAACACTGCTCCTTAACTCTGGAACACAGACAGAATGTTACCACAGAACACTGCTCCTTAACTCTGGAACACAGACAGAATGATACCACAGAACACTGCTCCTTAACTCTGGAACACAGACAGAATGTTACCACAGAACACTGCTCCTTAACTCTGGAACACAGACAGAATGATACCACAGAACACTGCTCCTTAACTCTGGAACACAGACAGAATGTTACCACAGAACACTGCTCCTTAACTCTGGAACACAGACAGAATGATACCACAGAACACTGCTCCTTAACTCTGGAACACAGACAGAATGTTACCACAGAACACTGCTCCTTAACTCTGGAACACAGAGAGAATGTTACCACAGAACACTGCTCCTTAACTCTGGAACACAGAGAGAATGATACCACAGAACACTGCTTCTTAACTCTGGAACACAGACAGATTGATACCACAGAACACAGCTCCTTAACTCTGGAACACAGAGAGAATGATACCACAGAACACTGCTTCTTAACTCTGGAACACAGACAGAATGTTACCACAGAACACTGCTCCTTAACTCTGGAACACAGACAGAATGATACCACAGAACACAGCTCCTTAACTCTGGAACACAGACAGAATGATACCACAGAACACTGCTCCTTAACTCTGGAACACAGACAGAATGATACCACAGAACACAGCTCCTTAACTCTGGAACACAGACAGAATGATACCACAGAACACAGCTCCTTAACTCTAGAACACAAGACAGAGAGAATGTCACTAAATCCACTTCAATCAGTGTAGGTGAAGGGGAGGAGACAGGTTAAAGAAGGATTTGTGGTGAACGAGCAAGACAAAAGATGTAATAGTCTTTGAACGGGGTATGTTAGTAGATGCCATGCGCACCGGTTTGTGTCAAGAACTGAAACGCTGCTGGGTTTTTTCACGCTCAATATTTTCCTGTGTGTATGAAGAATGGTCCACCACCCAAAGGACATCCAGCCAACTTGACACAGCTGTATTTTTATTTATTATGGGTCCCCATTAGGTCCTGTCAAGGCAGCAGCTACTCTTCCTGGGGTTTATTATGGATCCCCATTAGTTCCTGCCAAGGCAGCAGCTACTCTTCCTGGGGTTTATTATGGATCCCCATTAGTTCCTGCCAAGGCAGCAGCTACTCTTCCTGGGGTTTATTATGGGTCCCCATTAGTTCCTGCCAAGGCAGCAGCTACTCTTCCTGGGGTTTATTATGGATCCCCATTAGTTCCTGCCAAGACATCAGCTACTCTACCTGGGGTTTATTATGGATCCCCATTAGTTCCTGCCAAGGCAGCAGCTACTCTTCCTGGGGTTTATTATGGATCCCCATTAGTTCCTGCCAAGACATCAGCTACTCTTCCTGGGGTTTATTATGGATCCCCATTAGTTCCTGCCAAGGCAGCAGCTACTCTACCTGCGGTTTATTATGGATCACCATTAGTTCCTGCCAAGGCAGCAGCTACTCTTCCTGGGGTTTATTATGGATCCCCATTAGTTCCTGTCAAGGCAGCAGCTACTCTTCCTGGGGTTTATTATGGATCCCCATTAGTTCCTGCCAAGACATCAGCTACTCTTCCTGGGGTTTATTATGGATCCCCATTAGTTCCTGCCAAGGCAGCAGCTACTCTTCCTGGGGTTTATTATGGATCCCCATTACTTCCTGCCAAGGCAGCAGCTACTCTACCTGGGATCCAGCAAAATGAAGGCAGTTATGAATGTATTGTTGTATAATTGTATAACAGATTTCACAACACATTAGGTGTGTGCCCTCAGGCCTCTACTCCACTACCACATATCTACAACACAAAATCCATGTTTACATATGTGTATAGTGTGATTGTTATCGTGTGTGTGTATGCATGTGTGTGTATGTATGTGTGTGTATGCATGTGTGTGTATGCATGTGTGTGTATGCATGTGTGTGTATGCATATGTGTGTATGCATGTGTGTGTATGCATGTGTGTGTATGCATGTGCGTGTATGCATGTGTGTGTATGCATGTGTGTGTATGCATGTGTGTGTTGCTTCACAGTCCCCGCTGTTCCATAAGGTGTATTTTTATCTGTTTTTTTAAATCTGCCTAAAATACTGCCTGCCTCAGGTATCTGATGTGGAATAGAGTTCCATGTAGTCATGGCTCTAGGTAGTACTGTGCACCTCCCATAGTCTGTTCTGGACTTGGGGACTGTGAAGAGACCTCTGGTGGCATGTCTTGTGGGGTATGGATAGGTGTCTGAGCTGTGTGCCAGTAGTTTAGATAGACCTCTGGTGGCATGTCTTGTGGGGTATGAATGGGGTGTCCGACCTGTGTGGTAGCCGTTTAAACAGGCAGCTCGGTGCTTTCAACATGTCAATACCTCTCATAAATACAAGTAGTGATGAAAGTCAATCTTTCATCCACTTTGAGACAGGAGAGATTGATGTGCAGACCGAGGCTCTGCATCTGTCCTCGTGCTCATAGACCTTAGTGGTGCTTTTGATACCATCGATCACTACATTTTTTTGGAGAGATTTGGAAACACTAATTGGTCTACACGGACAAGTTCTGGCTTGGTTAATATCTTATCTGTCAGAAAGATATCAGTTTGTCTCTGTGGATGGTTTGTCTTCTGACAAATCAACTGTAAACTCCGGTGTTCCTGTAAACTCCGTTTTAGGACCACTATTGTTTTCACTATATATTCTACCTCTTGGTGATGTCATTCGGAAACATAATGTTAACTTTCACTGCTATGCGGACGACACACAGCTGTACATTTTTCTGAAACATGGTGAAGCCCCAAAATTACCCTCCCTGGAAGCCTGTGTTTCAGACATAAGGAAGTGGATGGCGGCAAATGTTCTACTTTTAAACTCGGACAGAACAGAGATGCTTGTTCTAGGTCCCAAGAAACAAAGAGATCTTCTGTTGGATCTGACAATTAATCTGGATGGTTGTACAGTCGTCTCAAATAAAACTGTGAAGGACCTCGGCGTTACTCTGGACCCTGATCTCTCTTTTGAAGAACATATCAAGACTGCTTCAAGGACAGCTTTTTTCCATCTACGTAACATTGTAAAAATCAGAAACTTTCTGTCCAAAAATGACGCAGAAAAATTAATCCATGCTTTTGTCACTTCTAGGCTCGACTACTGCAATGCTCTACTTTCCGGCTACCCGGATAAAGCACTAAATAAACTTCAGTTAGTGCTAAATACGGCTGCTAGAGTCTTGACTAGAACCAACATTTTTGATCATATTCCTCCAGTGCTAGCCTCCCTACACTGGCTTCCTGTTAAGGCAAGGGCTGATTTCAAGGTTTTACTACTAACCTACAAAGCATTACATGGGCTTCCTCCTATCTCTCCGATTTGGTCCTGCCGTACATACCTACACGTAGGCTACGGTCACAAGACGCAGGCCTCCTTACTGCCCCTAGAATTTCTAAGCAAACAGCTGGAGGCAGGGCTTTCTCCTATAGAGCTCCATTTTTATGGAACGGTCTGCCTATCCATGTGAGAGACGCTGACTCGGTCTCGACCTTTAAGTCTTTATTGAAGACTCATCTCTTCAGTAGGTTCTATGATTGAGTGTAGTCTGGCCCAGGAGTGCGAAGGTGAACGGAAAAGGCACTGGAGCGACGAATCTCCCTTGCTGTCTGCCTGGCCGGTTACCCTCTCTCCACTGGGATTCTCTGCCTCTCACCCTATTACAGGGGCTGAGTCACTGGCTTACTGGTGTTCTTCCAAGCCTTTCCCTAGGAGGGGTGCGTCACTTGAGTGGGTTGAGTCACTGATGTGATCTTCCTGTCCGGGTTGGTGCCCCCTCAGGTTCGTGCCATGGCGGAGATCTTTGTGGGCTATACTCGGCCTTGTCTCAGGATGGTAAGTTGGTGGTTGGAGATATCCCTCCAGTGGTGTGGGGGCTGTGCTTTGGCAAAGTGGGTGGGGTTATATCTTGCCTGTTTGGCCCTGTCCGGGGGTATCATCGGATGGGGCCACAGTGTCTCCTGACCCCTCCTGTCTCAGCCTCCAGTATATATGCTGCAATAGTTTATGTGTCGTGGGGCTAGGGTCAGTCTGTTATATCTGGAGTCTTTCTCCTGTCTTATTCGGTGTCCTGTGTGAATTTAAGCTCCCTATAATTCTCTCTCCCTCCCTTCCCCGCCCAGAGGACCTGAGCCCTGGGACCACACCTCAGGACTATCTGGCCTGATGACTCCTTGCTGTCCCCAGTCCACCTGGTCGTGCTGCTGCTCCAGTTTCAACTGTTCTGCCTGTGGCTACAGAACTCTGACCTGTTCACCGGACGTGCTACCTTGTCCTGGACCTGCTGTTTTTGACTCGCTCTCTCTACCGCACCTGCTGTCTCTAACTATGAATGATCGGCTATGAAAAGCCAACTGACATTTACTCCTGAGGTGCTGACCTGTTGCACCCTCGACAGCCACTGTGCTTATTATTATCTAACCCTGCTGGTCGTCTATGAACGTTTGAACATCTTGGCCATGTTCTGTTATAATCTCCACCCGGCACAGCCAGAAGAGGACTGGCCACCCCTCATAGCCTGGTTCCTCTCTAGGTTTCTTCCTAGGTTCTGGCCTTTCTAGGGAGTTTTTCCTAGCCACCGTGCTTCTACACCTGCATTGCTTGCTGTTTGGGGGTTTTAGTCTGGGTTTCTGTACAGCACTTTGAGACATCGGCTGATTTAAAAAAAAAAGGGGCTTTATTAAATACATTTGATTGATTGATTGATATTATTCATGTTTGCTCTCTCAATATTAGGAATGTGTTGTTAATGTTTTGTATGCTCAGTGTATAACGGTGATGCGATGTTAAACTGTTAAAGCCATATACCTATCAGTAAAGGTAACCGCCGGTTTAATAACGACACTCAGATCCAATGGTTGGACTAATCTTCTGACACACCTGCCCAATATGGACACGTCTATGTTCGTTCAATTAAAACCACTCACAAAAGTTGGCTTTGTGTTGTTATAATGTTTTTTTTAATTTTTATTAATGTCTATGTACTGCTACTGAAGACAGAGGAGAATACGTTGAACGTCAATGCACTGTGAATTACTATAATAATGACATCAGGTAGCCTGTGAACTGATCAGGGCTCCATAGCCGCAGGCAGAACAGTTGAAACCTCACGCCATTTGCACTCACTGTATATAGACTTTTTTTTTCTTCTATTGTGTTATTGACTGTACGTTTTGTTTATTCCATGTGTGACTCTGTGTTGTTGTTTGTTGTTTGTTGTGTCGCACTGCTTTGCTTTATTATTGGCCAGGTCGCAGTTGTAAATGAGAACTTGCTCTCAACTAGCCCACCTGGTTAAATAAAGGTGAAATATATATATATATATTTTTTAATTGTGTTGTTGTATTGTTTTGAAATGATTGTCTGTGTACTGCTACTGAGAACAGAGTAGAATATGTTGAATACCAATCACTGTGAATTACTTTAATAATCCCATACATCAGTTAAAACAACAACAGACGTACATAACTGCTCTGCGATGAAAATTAAAAGGATTTATTCTGTCAAGCAGTTTGATAGAAAACATATTGCAGTCGGGTGTATATACTATTATTGTTGTGTTTGTTTACCATCTGGCTTTCAGCTAATTATTCTGGAACCAGACTAGCGGGGGCCGCATCCCAAATGGCCCTCTATCCCCCAATATAGGGCACTACTTTTGACCAGGGTCAATAGGGATCTGGTTAATAGCAGTGCACACTACATAGGGAATAGAGTGTCATTTGGGACACGAACCTAGACCCACATTTCCTCTTAAGAGTGAAACTGCTGTCTGTGAAGAACACATTGAAAACCTAATCATAAAGTTTACCGGCAGAAACAGAAACGGTCATACTTTCCACACTGCTCGTTCACCGTAACCAGTCACAGTTCTCACACTTCTCATTTGGATACAGGGAATGTATTTACCAGACTCTCCAGCCTTCTGGAAGCTTCTGTGTGTTTATCTCGGAAAAGGGGGGGGGGGTTGGGTAAAAAGCAAGAGACACATTTCTGTATCGTATCAATAAATCTCCCCCCCAAGAAAAACAGAACCGAATCTTGTGTGCACTAGCTATCTGGACTGTCTGCCACGAGAGATTACATATGTGTATTGTCTATGATTACGTCTCGGAGTTTTAATTGGATTGGATTTCTGCCACGTTCACGTCCACGAGTAATGATCTGATAACAGATGATAACCTACAGAGGGATTAATGGTGGCGCTATAATCATCAGATGATAACCAACAGAGGGATTAATGGCGGAGCTATAATCATCAGATGATAACCAACAGAGGGATTAATGGTGGAGCTATAATCATCAGATGATAACCAACAGAGGGATTAATGGTGGAGCTATAATCATCAGATGATAACGGACAGAGGGATTAATGGTGGAGCTATAATCATCAGATGATAACCAACAGAGGGATTAATGGTGGAGCTATAATCATCAGATGATAACGGACAGAGGGATTAATGGTGGAGCTATAATCATCAGATGATAACGGACAGAGGGATTAATGGTGGAGCTATAATCATCAGATGATAACCAACAGAGGGATTAATGGTAGAGCTATAATCATCAGATGATAACCAAAAGAGGGATTAATGGTGGAGCTATAATCATCAGATGATAACCAGCAGATAATCATCAGATGAATTTGTTTGGAAAAATGAACTGGATGGTTCAATACAGTATAACTGTTAATGTGCACCTCAAAACCATTTCACAGCATATCACAATGTTTACAAATCCATTTGAAAATAGCTCTTTACATATTAGAAGAGAAAGCAACATTTCATATTCAGTTCACTACAGAACAGCGTATTCTATTACAGAATATTCACTACAGAATAGAATATTCTATTACAGAATATTCACTACAGAACAGAGTATTCACTACAGAATATTCACTACAGAATAGAGTATTCTATTGCAGAATATTCACTACAGAATAGAGTATTCTATTACAGAATATTCACTACAGAATAGAGTATTCTATTACAGAATATTCACCACAGAATAGAGTATTCACTACAGAATATTCACTACAGAATATTACAGAATATTCACTACAGAATAGAGTATTCTATTACAGAATATTCACCACAGAATAGAGTATTCTATTACAGAATATTCACTCCAGAATAGAGTATTCTATTACAGAATATTCACTACAGAATAGAGTATTCTATTACAGAATATTCACCACAGAATAGAGTATTCTATTACAGAATATTCACTACAGAATAGAGTATTCTATTACAGAATATTCACCACAGAATAGAGTATTCTATTACAGAATATTCACCACAGAATAGAGTATTCTATTACAGAATATTCACTACAGAATAGAGTATTCTATTACAGAATATTCACCACAGAATAGAGTATTCTATTACAGAATATTCACTACAGAATAGAGTATTCTATTACAGAATATTCACCACAGAATAGAGTATTCTATTACAGAATATTCACTACAGAATAGAGTATTCTATTACAGAATATTCCCTACAGAATAGAGTATTCTATTACAGAATATTCACTACAGAATAGAGTATTCTATTACAGAATATTCCCTACAGAATAGAGTATTCTATTACAGAATATTCACTACAGAATAGAGTATTCTTTTACAGAATATTCACTACAGAATAGAGTATTCTATTACAGAATATTCACTACAGAATAGAGTATTCTATTACAGAATATTCACTACAGAATAGAGTATTCTATTACAGAATATTCACTACAGAACAGAGTATTCTATTACAGAATATTCCCTACAGAATAGAGTATTCTATTACAGAATATTCCCTACAGAATAGAGTATTCTATTGCAGAATATTCACTACAGAATAGAGTATTCTATTACAGAATATTCCCTACAGAATAGAGTATTCTATTACAGAATATTCACTACAGAATAGAGTAGTCTATTACAGAATATTCATACAGAACAGAGTATTCCATTACAGAATATTCAGATCAGAATAGAGTATTCTAATTCAGAATATTCACCACAGAATAGAGTATTATATTACAGAATATTCACCACAGAATAGAGTATTCTATTACAGAATATTCACTACAGAATAGAGTATTCTATTACAGAATATTCACTACAGAATAGAGTATTCTATTACAGAATATTCACCACAGAATAGAGTATTCTATTACAGAATATTCACTACAGAATAGAGTATTCTATTACAGAATATTCACTACAGAATAGAGTATTCTATTACAGAATATTCACTACAGAATAGAGTATTCTATTACAGAATATTCACTACAGAATAGAGTATTCTATTACAGAATATTCACTACAGAATAGAGAATCTCTTCAATAACAAGCACATGCTCAATGCCAAGTGGCCAACAACGAGCAACAAATAGGCAGGTGAGAAAATACATTTCTAAACCCCTGTGTGCTGCACAATATGTTAGCATCAGAATCTGAATGAAATGTTGCATCAAGCATATGTCACCCCACCCCACACACCAGCTTCTCAAACCTCTTTTCAAAGTTAGCTACAATATATAGCTACAATAGAGAAAGGAATTGGTCGTAAGGAATAGTTCTGTAATCCTGACCCGGCTATTCCCATTAAACCGAAGAGGAACCATGATTTACTGGTTGGTCAGGGTTCTGGTTTAAAGCAATGGAGGCATTTTGCTAAAATTATAACAGTTCTGACTCTATTAACTTTGGTGTATTGAAATACATTATATGGTGACAGAGTCTAAGAATTAACGGATAGACAATATGTTAAAGAAAAATTTGATGCATTTCTTTCTGATAAATTCCTATATTTGCCAACAGAAGCAATTCCAAACATGGCCTGTTAGAAGGCGGCAAGGCAGACTAAAGCTAAGCTGAAAAAGCTTACCTCAAATGTTAAACTGAAAATATGGAAAGTAATCTTTCAGTCGCAATGTTCGTCAAGCTTGAAACAAACGCATATTAACACTCATTATAACTCTAGGTGTGTGGCTAAGTTTCATGACAAACAGGAAGTATAACCCATTCAGAAAATCAGGTCGATTCCATGCTCAGTCCAGCAGCAGGGGACCTCATAATGCTTCTGGTCAAACACTGCAGAGTAAAACTAAATGGATGTTCTCCTTTCATTTAGCTACAAAAGAAGATAAATATTTACCTGCAGTTTGGAATTGAAGAGTTTAATTTTTTTTTAAACGCTATTTATCCACTTTCAGAAATGTTGGTAAATTGGCGTTAATTATGAAAGAGATTGGTGTGTTTTTTCACTAGCGAATCGTGGCATTGGGGTTGTTCAATGACAGACGTGTATTTGTTTAAAATCTGATCACTTGATGGTTTCATTTCAGAGAGAAAAATAATCATGTTTTTTTTTGCGAAACGTTATATATCCACCTCACTCTCAGAGAAATCAGTAGTACTGCTAGGTTTTACACAGTAATACTATATATCCGCCTCACTCTCAGAGAAATCAGTAGTACTGCTAGGTTTTACACAGTAATACTATATATCCCCTTCACTCTCAGAGAAATCAGTAGTACTGCTAGGTTTTACACAGTAATACTATATATCCCCTTCACTCTCAGAGAAATCAGTAGTACTGCTAGGTTTTACACAGTAATACTATATATCTGCCCTCACTCTCAGAGAAATCAGTAGTACTGCTAGGTTTTACACAGTAATACTATATATCTGCCCTCACTCTCAGAGAAATCAGTAGTACTGCTAGGTTTTACACAGTAATACTATATATCTCCCCTCACTCTCAGAGAAATCAGTAGTACTGCTAGGTTTTATACAGTAATAATATATATCTGCCTCACTCTCAGAGAAATCAGTAGTACTGCTAGGTTTTACACAGTAATACTATATATCCGCCCTCACTCTCAGAGAAATCAGTAGTACTGCTAGGTTTTACACAGTAATACTATATATCTGCCTCACTCTCAGAGAAATCAGTAGTACTGCTAGGTTTTACACAGTAATACTATATATCTGCCTCACTCTCAGAGAATTCAGTAGTACTGCTAGGTTTTACACAGTAATACTATATATCTGCCTCACTCAGAGAAATCAGTAGTACTGATAGGTTTTACACAGTAATACTATATATCTGTCTCACTCTCAGAGAAATCAGTAGTACTGCTAGGTTTTACACAGTAATACTATATATCCCCCTCACTCTCAGAGAAATCAGTAGTACTGCTAGGTTTTACACAGTAATACTATATATCCGCCTCACTCTCAGAGAAATCAGTAGTACTGCTAGGTTTTACACAGTAAT